>NW_017386083.1:167478-181895 GCF_000237925.1 Schistosoma mansoni | reverse complement strand
CATCGACGACATCCTGGAAACAGCTCTGATGGATGTAAGTAATGGCGGTGTGGATATGTTGCCTGGAGAACGACTTCTCGACCTTGAGTATGCGGATGATATTGTCTTACTGTGCGATAATGCCCAAGGCATGCAATCTGCACTTAGTCAGTTGGCAATCAGTGTCCGCAGGTACGGCATGTGCTTTGCACCCTCCAAGTGCAAGGTACTCCTACAAGACTGGCAGGATTCTCATCCTGTACTCACCCTGGATGGTGAGCAGATTGAAGTAGTTGAGAAGTTCGTGTATCTAGGTAGCTACATAAGTGCTGGTGGTGGCGTGAGTGATGAGATTGATGCACGTATAATGAAAGCCAGAGCGGCTTATGCCAATCTGGGCCGTCTTTGGCGCCTTCGTGATGTTAGTCTGGCTGTAAAAGGTCGGATATACAACGCGTCGGTGAGAGCAGTTTTGCTCTATGCTTGTGAAACCTGGCCTCTCCGAGTTGAGGATGTTAGACGTCTCTCTGTGTTCGATCATCGTTGTCTCCGAAGGATTGCTGACATTCAGTGGCAACACCATGTTAGTAATGCAGAGGTTCGGCATCGTGTGTTCGGGCGCAGAGACGATAATTCAATTGGTGTCACCATCTTGAAACACCGACTTCGGTGGCTTGGACATGTTTTACGAATGTCGTCCCAGAGACTTCCACGTCGTGCATCATTTGCCGACTCTGGGACTGGTTGGAAAAAGCGGAGAGGAGGTCAGTGTATGACATGGTGTCGTGGCATGAAAGCTGCAAAGGGCTAGCTTCTGTTGGTCCTTCACGACTCCCTGGCTGGGGTCCGAGAGATGGTGCAACACAGTGGCTAGAGACGTTATCAGATATGGCTCAGAATAGAAGCCAGTGGCGATCCTGCTGTAACCTTATTTTACTTTCTACATAAAGAGTGGTTCTAACTTTCTTAACTGAAAGAGTCTTCTGGTTGTACATTTCAGTCCGCCTTATCTTTTCATCCCTTCTCCCCCTACTTTCATTATTTTGTGTGGCGCATATGTATCTGGTGCCCTTTTGTACCAATATATATGTGTTTAAATAAATAAATAACTATATTCTCGTACTGTTGATGTATATTGTGTCTCCGAAACCATAATGCATGATTCTAGTGTGATCATTCACTTGACCTTATCTAGCCATCTCAGGAAACCAACGATATATACTCTCCATCTCTCTGGCGACCCGGCGGTAAGTTCTCGTGTCTGATGAGTGTAGGCATGGCATTAATTATGAGGGCAGATCAATCACTTTCAGAATAGATCCATCATAAAAGTCGCCTATGTACTGAAAGTCAGAATTTTCAATGCGAACGTCAAGACAGTCCTACTGTACGAATCTGAAACTGGGAGAACTACTACAACCATGGTCAAGAAGGTACAATTATATATAAATATTTGTCTACGCAAAATACTCAACATTCACTAACCAAATACCATCAGCAACAGCCTTCTTTGAGAGAAGAAAAACCAACTTACAGCTGAAGAGGGGATTCGAAAAGGACGTCTTAAGTGGATAGGATATACATTGAGGAAATCATCGAACTGTATCACTAGGCAAGTCCTAACTTGGAATCCTGAAGGGAAACGGAAAATAGGAAGGCCAAAGAATACATGACGCCGGGAAATAGAAACGGACATGAGAAGGATGAATAACAACTGGAAAGAATTGTTGAGGACAGGATTGGATGGAGAATGATGGTGATTGGCCTATGCTCCTCGATGAGGGGTAACAGGCGTAAGTAACTAATGTGCTGTTCGGCTAGACGGCTCCGTAAGAACTCATGTTAGGTACACACATTGTTACCTTCCCTTCATCTCTGCGTACGCTCCCACTGACTGCAGCCCGGATGAATTTTACAGAAGGATCTCAGACATGGTACTCGTAGCAGGTGAATTTAATGCCCAAGTAGGTAGGTTAAACAAAACAGAAGGTCATTTAGGTGGGTATTTTAGTATTCCAGCTCAACGAACAGGTAATGGTGACCGTCCGCTGAAACTGTGCTGGGACGAAAATCTATTTTTACCATGTACTAGCTTTAAGCATAAGGAGAGATATCGTTTAACATGGTGAACCCCTGCACCTAAGCAACGAAGGACTGGAATAGACAATATTGCCATCAACAGAAGACTGCCGCTCGTTCTGGAACACATGTTTAGACTCTAATCATGCTCTAATACGAGCCTGTATTCGCTTGCGCCTCATCGGACTCAGAAAAGCCACATTAAGAAGACTCGTTAGAGTTGGACTCAGTGACGAGAAAGCCAAAGGTAAATTCCAAAAACATCTGAAGTCACACATGGACAATTTTGAAGACGAGACTGACCCTGATGTTTCTTGGGAAGATATACGAACAACTGTGGAAACAGCAGAAACATTTATTAGGTCACGAATAAGCAGTGGAATTCTATTAAGTCTATTGCACCGACAGACTCTTGGTATGGCAACTTGAACCGATACATATATGTGCCTGGTCCTTCGTTTTAGCCGACTGACTTCTCATCTAGCCCTGTCTGTTTGAGTCCAGAACCCAATCTCAACTTCCACTGTATGATTCATGTATTTCAGACATACGCAATTTATATGCAAGCAAATCAGACCGCATTATACCATAAAATAGAAAATAACAAATTTGCAATATCAAACCAAATGTGGCTGTGTGTGAGAGACTGTACCTAAAAAATTGTGAATAACTTAACAATAGTGAACCTTTGGTGGCCCTTTATTTAGACGCCAATCAGACTGCACGATGTCGTTGACGGGCTCACCACTTTAATGGCACAGAATTTGACTCCAGTTGGATTGTATGCCGATTTTCATCGAAGTACACATATCGTCTATCCTCGTATGAAATAATCGACTTAAGCCGCGATAGTGTATAACGGAATTAAATAAGTCAAATATTTTGTACATAGTGATCTGAACAGACAATCAAAGGGACACAGCGAAATGACGCGCAGTGGAGAAGGCGTGTGAGCCAACTCCGTTTAATCAAGCGTTAATCGATACTTATAACTACACAAAGATAAGTTACATGTGATGAATGAGATAGGAAATGTATAAGCCCCAGCAATCACCATTCGTTTATTTTTCGTTAGGATATAACACTCTTTTTTAGAAAATCTGAAGCTTAGATCCTGATTTTAAAAAACATCGGTAACTTTGAGTCCCAACAACTCTAATATTAACAAGAGTTCAGGGGCTAGAAAAAAGTCACACAGTAAGTAAACAGTGATAATAAGTCAGAACAAAATCGTTAAATCTCAGTCAATAAAATAAGATTACTGATCTCAAAGACAGAATAAAAAGACACAATCATGTAAATTATTGGAAGAAACAGTTGAACAAAATTTCACGATGTAGTGGGGGGTATTTGACACCGACACAAGGAAAGATTAACAGAAATCTCTTTTCGAACACACAAATCAGGTTTCTGACTCCTGATATCAACAGCTTCAGGAGACTGGGATTTGGCTGCTTATTAATTCCCTTGAAAGACTGCAAGATATTGACCTGATTTCCTGTATGCAAGAGATGTTTAGTAGTTGCACCTGCTTGAAGGCTTTTTGGAACATGTCTGATAAATCTAAGATATGCCATTCTTTCTGTTTGCACGATATATATTGGAGATACATGTAAGTTTGTAAACACAGTTGGCGGTAACGAAAGGGTTGCTTAGTGACTCTTGACTGAGCTATTGAACATATTTTACACAGTATTAGTAGTTTAGCTGCCCAGTAATTTACGGCTTATTCGGTGTCAAGCCTCTTGATAATTGCGCTCGCCACGTCGGTACCCTTAAAGTTGTTATCTATAAACATCGGTCTTTTGTTGATTGCAAACGTACCCTTCTTTTCTTTAGCTTTTCTGTGTTTGTCAATGAATTTCTGCGAGTAACGGTGTCGTTTAGCCATTCAGTGTTTATTAATGCTAAATATCTTTTCTACTCTATAAAATAGTGTTTTGACCAACTCTTTCTTGTAACTGACTGGGCAAAAACTATAAAAATTAGCCGAAGGTTGAAATATCCCTTCTGGCATAAGCAAGAAAGTGGGAGATGACAATCTTTTCGTATTTCATAGTAAATTGTATGTTAGGATGAGCATTATTGAAGAATTCCAACAGGCGGATTGCATGCTGTCTACTGTTACATCAGCATATCTGGAGTAGTCTGTCATTTCGTTAATCACTTTTTTGATCTCCGTGTTTTCAAGATAATCCATGAGAATGTCTTCTATAGTTGGACCTAATGGACTTACTATTGCTACACCAATTTTATATTGTATGGTTATTGAGTCGAAAATAAACGTCTTTTGTGCACATACGATTTTTTTAGCCCAAATTCAACAACGCAGTTCGAACGCCAGATATTCGCTTTTAGTCCTCTCTCTTCTGTAAATAACCCTGGAAAAAAACTCAGCAAGAATTTCTTGACAGTGTCTATAAGCGCTTGGTCATATGAAAGCATTTTGGGAGGGACAGTTGATTCTCCTTACTCTTAGCTGTACCAGGGCTTTTGGAGGTGCGGAACACGATAGATTAGTTCACATGTTTAACTCCATATAAATTCGTTTTATTCTACGTAGTGATATCTCAAAAGTATTTCTTCAGCAATACTTATACACAGTAATTTCTCTATATTTCTTTTTTATTGACAGAGTTCTTGCTGTTTGATTTTGGCGTCTGCCATTTTCAGTTTCGCCACAAATATTTTCGTTTTCTACATCGGACTAGCTTTATATGCATTTGCATCCTCCATCTTTTTTCCGAGCGTAAACGGTTTGGTTTCTTTGTACACTACTGCAGAACAACAAGTATGTTTAGAAATATTTTTAAGTGTGAGCGAAAAATTGAGTGTACCTTAAGCACTTCCTTGTCATATGACGGAGATTTTCTTAAAAGCACAAAAATCGGGAGTTCGGTTCAACTACTTAAATGATATTTTTGATTAAAATAAATAATCTGTTAATGTTTGCACTTCCGTTTTCAAGATAATTGAAACGTTACAACAAACTCCTATTAAACACAAAAACCAGGTATCATCTTTCTGTTATGTCGCGTGGCACTCGAGACTAATATAGAAGGTTCTTGTATGTATCAGAAGTATTCACCCACCTAATGAGTTAGAAAATTAAGAGAAAAAGAGGAATTTTATTGGGCTAAACCGAATCAAATGCTCAGGGTTATAAATATACATCTTAGGAAATAAAATGATATACTGGCCAATCACATGTACTTGTAACTAGATTTTTTATTGGGACAGCTAAGCCTCTTTCTTTGACCACTCTGGATTAAGCCACTTCATCGCCTTTCATTTCCGAAAAGTAGGTTTGGCTTCTTGTATTGAGCTGGAGGCTTTGGGATGGGAAACCATCAGCAGTATTAAATTATGTAGATAACATATTACAGTTCCACTCATCTGACTGACACATCTGAACTATTGATTTACACTGCATAACATGTATTTTTTCCTTTCATATAGTTTTCCATATGGCATAGATGAGTCTTCTCACAACACACATTTGGTAACCACAATTCTTCCGGGAACATCTTTAGTTTTCACTAGCAGTACCTCTGTAAATACATTATATTGGTCATCTGTTAGCTTTAGGAATGTAACAAACATAATACATCGCAGAACAGAGATTTTTTATAACACAATGATCAGTGTTTGCTATGATTGGCGAATACTCTCCTATGAAGGTGCTTCTGTCTCCAGTTTAAGAAGCATCATACCCTGCTGCAACATAATCAATAGAAATTCTGTTTAAAATACGTTACCTGATACTTCTTACTTAGTATCTAAACAGAAGGATGTAGCGATTTCGAGATTATTTTACATAGTTCTATCCAAAATTTTCTATGCGTTTACAATTTTTTGCTATTTATCACCGTTAAAACTGCTCTAAATGATGGGTTTTAACGCTACGTTCCTGCCACTGACAACAGCCTACGCAGTATTTTGTTTGCTTTGGTAGTATTTAATCAGGGCCAATTTCGATGTAAAATTTCCAATTTTTTCTGGATTTTAGGGACAAACGTTGGGTATATTCCGTTCATTGAATGCATTGGCTCGTATCATGGGTGCGGTGCTTGTTAGTACAGTTTTTTGGATTTATGGACCCATCATAACCTATATGTCATGTACTATCCTCCTAGGTTTACTGCTTATTTACAAGGAAATTACTTTAGAAGTAACCAAATGCCAGTCCGAACAAACATACAAGGACGAGTAAATTATCAACAGACCATGAGGCAAATTGTTGTATATTTATTACTAAACAAGTTTCTTTGTTATTAATTGATTCACATTATCGCGTACCATCACAGACAATTTCCTAAATAGTTTGATAAATGCTTTTGCTGTTAAAATTAATCAAATCCTTTAGAATTTAAAGCAGTGACTTAACATGAAGTTTGTTTTTGATATATAAGTTCACTTCTTCCACTAACCTACACCTGTTAACCCTCATGGAGAGAATTGGCCGCACCAAAAATATGCCAAATGACGCAAAGATTTTTCATCTACGTAAGACATTAGGTAAATACGGGTTAATGTTGAAGGTTACGAACTGACTAACGCTTAGGAGCAATTAATAAACGAATTAGCCCCAGAAAAAATATACACAGTTGAATGAAAAACTAAACTCACATTTAGGACATTTCGCCGTGCCAGATAGTGAGAACAACTTCGCAGGATTTATCAAACATAAAGCTTGATTGATTAATAGACCGATATCTCCACCCTGAAATAATAGAACCAAATACCCAGAAATTATTTCCCCTGTGTTACATGACACTTTGATCAAATTTCATTCCACGAAACTAAGTGGAATGCTTTTTGTGACTGATATTGAGATACCACAGTAAACCTACGAAAAACACACAAATACACTACTTACGCACGCTTTCTTTAGTAGAGGATCATTGGCCGCCCACCAGCATTCTCAATGCAACTCTGTCCTGGACAATCCTTCCCAGTTGTTATTCATCCTTCTCATGTCTGCTTCCCATTGCCTACACAATGTATTTCTTGGTCTTCCTATATTCCTGTTCCCTTCACGATTCCAAGTTAGCGCTCGCCTCCTGATGCAGTTTGATGATTTCCACAATGTATATCCTATCCACTTGAGACGTCTTTTTCGAATTTCCTCTTCATCTGGAATCTGGTTTGTTCTCTCACACAGTAGGCTGTTGCTGATAATATCCCGTCAACCGATCTGTAGTATCTTGCGTAGACAGTTGTTTACAAATACCTGTACTGTTTTGATGATGGTTGTGGTAGTTCTCCACGTTTCAGCTCCGTACAGCAGAACTGTGTTGACGTTCGTATTGCAGATTCCGACTTTGATGTTGTCTGACGGTTGTTTTGAGTTCCATATGTTCTACAATTGTAGGAATGTGGCCCTTACTTTTCCAATCTTCGCCTTTACGTCTGCACCAGTTCCTCCACATTCATCGATGATGCTGCTAGGATACATGAGAGTTTACACATCTTCCCAGTTATTTCTGGAGAGAATGTGGAGCGTATTTGCAGATACTTGTGTGTCTGACTTCAATGCTTCAGCTGGCATTTTGTCAGATCCTGCTGCTTTCCCACTCTTGATTAGTCTGATGGCCATCCTGATTCCTTCGATCGTTGGTGGAGTAACATCCATAGGGAGGTGAACGTTTGTGTCTCTTACAATGTAAGTACTTGGAAATTGTTATTCGTAAATTAGAAGGGTCATTTGGTAGAGGTCAGAATTATTTGTAGTAGTGTGAAGTCACCACCAATATAGTACTAATATAACGGATTAGAAAGGTGTATGAATAAATGTATAGTTGGAGAATTTCGTCTTGTTATTCGAGGTAATGATGACAATACCGTTGTTGGATGTAATATGTAATAAAAGAAGTATTTACAAGGTAATTATGATAAAAACGAATCCATGTGAATCGGGAACTATGAATGTGATAAGTAAGAAAGATATAAACACAAACGTGATTGGGAGGAGGGATAAGAGGTTTTATAACATTCTGTTCAGGTATACAATAGTCCAGTCGTGGGCCAAGGTAAGCATAATGGCTAGATATACACAGAACTCCGGTTTCCTGAAGTTGATACAGATGGCTTCTGCTATTTAGAGTAGCCATAATCTAGCTCCTTTAGGTAGGTTCTTTGGGACTTGAGTTAAGACGAAAAAGCTTCATCTATATTAATATGATGTTTATTATCTACCAAGTGATAGGAAATGGCGATGTTGATCAATTTAATGACTCCTTTTCCCAACAAAGCCCTCTGAGTACGGCCTGTGTAACTAGCATCACAGGAACAATTGAGTTGGTGTGCACATATGGGGCAGCTTATCAACGGTATTCTACCCTCGATTTTTTGCGTAAGTAATAATTTAGTCGAGAAGATTATATGTATTATTTATTATATTTAAACGCATAAACATTCGTACAAGGAGGCGGCACCAAACAGATATACACCACATAAACTATTCGAAGGTGTGAAGTCTGGAATATTCCTCGAGTGCCCAAACTGACGCGGGTGGTTATCTTAGGGGGCCGCACCACGAGCCTTCGAACTAAAGGTTTAACCCACAAGGCAGTGAAGCATCGTGAGGAGATGTAGTCCCGTGGTAACCGATGATCAACGACTGACTCATACGCCATTTCTTCCTTAGGGTCCTGGAGCTCATGTACACCATTGGTTTGGAATCAGAGTTTTCCAACTCCTCTAGGTAAACTTTCCGTGTCGACCAACCCGGTTAAAGTGCCGGACATTCGCTTTTGTTCCTCTCATATTCGTAAACACCCATGACGCGAGAAGGTAGTGAGTTAAATTTTCTGGCAGAGGCCGCATACGCGTGGACATGTGAGAGTATTTCGAGAGGAAGAGCTGACTCTGAGAAGTATCAATGCATGCGGGGCAAAGGCAGAAATGTAACTAAAACATCCTTTCAATAGATCTTTTAAGCTGTGTCAAAATATCACCCACTATGTCCCCTTTGAATTCCAGTTCCATATATATGGTTTTTTACTGACCAGTGTCGCAGTTTCTTTTTTGTTACTTCCTGACAGGAATTTTCTCTGAAAAGCCGTTATTTCGCAATTCTTTCTTTAGTTTATCTAATGCCCTGATACGGCTGAGAGTGGGGAGAGTCCGCTCTCCCTCTCCAAATGCTCTCACATGGCCACGCATATATAGCCTATGCCAGGGAAGTTCTAATCACTGCCTTCTCGTGGCATTACTGTTGTTTACGAAAGTGAGAGGACGGAAAGCGAATGTCCGGCGCTTTAACCGGGTTGGTGAACACTGCGAGTCCACCTAGAGGAGTTGGAAAACCCTGATTCTAAACCAATGATGTACATGCGCTCCAGTATCCTGAGGGAACAAATGGCGTATGAATCAATTGTTGGTCACCGGCTACCATGGGACTGCATCTCCTCACGATGCTTCACTGCCTTGTGGGTTAGACTTTTACGTCAACGGCTGGTGGTGTGGCCCCCTAAGAAAATTACCTGCTTCGGTCTGGGCACCTGTGCAGTATCACAGCCCTCGCGCAAATAAATGAAATGACGCTTTCCACTGACAATGCTTTTCTCGCCCCTACTAAAAGTCAGACAATTTACACCATTATCATTTACCACGTTGCTTATTCACTCCCTTTTATTCTTAATTTGTGTATCCTTACTTTTCAGCTTATGCAGCAGCTCGCCCATGGTAGAAACCCTGTTCTATCTAAACGATCTCTAGTCACTGTCTGGTCGAAAGTGAATGCTTCTACCGAATACGTATACTGAACCAGTTTTTCTGAAACCACATACGCCGTTCAAACTGATCCACCAAATCAGAGGGAAGTCTACAAGCAACTCCAACTTCGAAACCCGAGGAGCAGGCTGGTTTTCGTTCTGGTCGAGGATGTATTGATCACATCTTCATCCTCCACCAAATGTTAGAACACTGCCATACTTATCACATGCCAACAATCGTAGTGTTTCTTGATAATAGGGCCGCTTTCGATTCGTTGGACAGGACTGTTCTCTGGGATTGTCTATTGAAGGAGGGTGTGTCTGACAAGTTTGTTAACATCTTAAAGGCCCTTTATACAAACACCATAGGCAGAGTGAGGGCATACAACCACCTCTCTCCATCGTTCCATTCAAGTAGTGAGGTTAGTCAGAGTTGCCCAATCTCACCATTCCCCTTCAACTTTCACATTGTTGACGTTCTAGAAACAACTCTGATGGATGTAGGTAAGGGTGATGTGAATCTGTTGCCTGAAGACAGACTTCTCGACCTCGAGTATGCAGATGATGTTGTCTTCCTGTGTGATGATGCGATACTGCTGTAACCTTATTTTACTTTCTTCATACTGAGTGGTGGTTCGACATAGGAAGTAGTTAGGTAACAAGTCGCCTATTATTCTCAAATAATGTTTCTACAACCTGAACATGCAGTAGAAACTTATTATTTCCAGATGTTTTGATGCGCTTTCGATCACATTAATTACCACGGGTTTGGACCTGTAAATATTTAGTGGTAGGCTATTTTCTACCTATATTTTTACAGCAGTGTATTACAGACGCATAATTTATTATATTGGTAGCTGATAGGTTGAGCAATATGTTTAAACCTTGTCAATGGTGGCCAAAGAAAAAATCCCGCTATGGACGTTTGACCACTAAGATTATCAAAAGAGTAATAGTTCAACATCTTTCAGTATTGTGATTTGTACTTAAGATGGTGGAGAAGATTTGTAGCTCTGGTGGATTATTTTGATGGAGTTTTGTGCTCAGAACTAAATGGTTTGGTCGTACTTGCCGAATTTATAGTTTGCCTATCAATAAAATAACGAGTTATGTGCCAAGTTACTGAAAATGTTAGAACTTTGGACTGATTAACTTAATAACTAACGGTTCAAAGTTTCTCTGTTGAAGCAATATATTCCACAACTTCCTACTTATAAGCTGTGCCTTTCTGTTAATGATGAATTTTGAAAATCCTATACGAGCGTATGGATGGAGGCACCTTTGCCATTGCAAATGATTTTGAGCCATGTCATTCAAGGTCTCTAACTATCGATTGCTATCATCTCGCGAATCCTAACCAGGTAGTCTACACCTACCAACAGGGTTTAGTCCACTTGTCAGCGACTTCATCGATTCATGCCGCGTTTTGGTCTGGCCGCCCCTAGCTAGACGAGCCTTTTGTATCCGTGCTGAGATTTCGTCACACACCAGACCACAAGGGCTGATGAGACTCCCAAGATAAGTGAAGCGGTCAACACGCTCAACTACTCCACTCCCTATCATTAGTTCAGGTGCCGATGCAACCCAATCCCGATGTAACATTTTGCATTTTGAGGGAGAGAATCGTATCCCGAACATGCCTGCATTGTTGCTTATAGTGGTTAGAAGGCTCTGCATTTTGTCAGCGTCTTTACCAAATAGAACTACGTCATCGGCGTATTCTAAGTCAACAAGTGAATCTCCTGGTAGTCAAATGCCGACTTACGGTCGAGAAGTACTTCGATTTTGGGGCGTCTGAATGTGTGTCTTTGTTCTAGGACCTGACATAAAGTGAATATCTGGTCTATACAACCATGTCCAGGTCTAAAACCAGCCTGGTTTTCTCTAGTCTGCTCTTCACGAGCTTTGTTTAGGCGTCGAAGTATTATTGAAGCTAATATTTTAGACACTATATTAGTCAAACTGATCCCTCTGTGATTGTCACAAGAGGACTTTTGTCCTTTCTTATAGACTGGCACAATCAGTGATTGAGACCAGTCAGATGGGATTACGTCCAGTCCCCAGATTCTACCTAAGACCTCAGTCAATCTCGTTGCTAGTACTAGACCACCATCTTTAAAAATCTCAGGAGTAAACCTGTCAGGGCCTGCTGCTCTCCCTCGCTTCAGATTTCCTATAGCTTTTTCAACCTCGTAAAGAGTTGGCGAACTTATAATAAATCGCCATTCAAGTCGACTGTGGATCGTGGGAAACCAAAGTAAGGATGAAGGCCAGTTGAACTGATCCCTAAAGTGTTCTGCCCATTGATCCAATCTCCTGGTTTGAGAGTGAATGATTTCTTCATCTTTTTCCGTGATAATTTCGATGACAGTTGGGTTCCTAATACCGGTTTTTTTAATAAGTCTGATCAGTTGTCTGCTGTTACCCATTTCCGCTGCCTTTTCCATCTCTCTTGCTTTCGCTACCCACCACTGTTCGCGATCGCCTGCACTTGGTTGTCCGAGGGAAACAGCTTATTGCTGTCATACCCCTCTGCAGCTGTTAGTACGACTTCGCCAATATAGCTTGGGCACGGTCATTATGTGCAACTTATTATCATTCACGTTAAATATACTACTCTACGCTCAGCCCAAATCTTTTCTTCTGAGAAGTTAAACATCATATTGCTTATGTAGCGATAAGACGAGTCAGTGTTCACAATGATGTGACTTCCATGTAAAATTCCATGGATTAGTTAGTCACATCATGACGTATCTTCTGTTTTGGGATTGAGTATATCATTATTATATCAACGATAAATGTACTAATACTGAAATAGGCCATAATTCCACACATTCACTAAAAAGACATTCCTAAATTCTTCTTTCTGTTATTGAAAACGTGATTGGTAAGATACTCTCATAAATTTGTCTTGACCTGTGAACGGATTATTTTGATTGTCAAGTTATCAGGTACACTTTTGAACGTACCGGTTTTGTTCAACAACGAATTTATGATGATACCAACAAAAGAGTGCAGAGCGTTTGTGAAGTCAAGATTTGATGGTTAAACCTTTTGATGACTCTCACCATTCTCTATTATCTATTTGCATTTGGAAAACAACCTACGTTGAACATTTGACGTTCTCATTATACAGTCGTGTGGCTGAGTTTGGAGAGTGCTTTACATTATTTTTGTCGTCTTAATAATATGCTAGGAGATTACCCCTCATAGTGCCGTTTTTTTTAATTGTGTTAATAGATTCCCGGCTACTGTGCCTATAGACCATACGACATAGAGACCCATCACTTAACACGAGTTCTTGTAAGGACCATCGAATTCTTCGAATTCCATTCAGAGATCTCACGCTTTATAGTTGGTTACAGTTAGGACCCGAACGATGCTCTAACAACCAATAAAAGGAGAATAGGGGACAAATACCTGAGACCTAATAAACCTTTTGGTAAAAGTGTTCCTGTAGAGCTAACTACAATTAAATTCAACTGTGATGGATTTCTGAAAGCTTAGATTTCTCACACAGGAGTTCCGTTAGTTATGGTGGTGATAGTTTGTGGTAGGCGTCGAGTCGCGATTGACTAAGATCACCACCACATAAAGATTACGTGTTAGGTATTAGGTTGCATCCCTCCGTAGGCCGAAAATTATGAAGTAGTTGACGGTTGTAATAAGATATATTTCTTGTCGATCTCGTGGTATCAAAAGAATACTGAGATTGTGTCAAAGCCCACAAGTGGGACTGCCGAGCATATGCGAGTTCGTGCATGGTCACAGACAATGGGAGAAAGTATACGTTTTGTACACATAAACAAACATACAGTAAAACAATCACTGGTACAATTGGTTACAATAATAATTGTTTCCATTACACCAATCACTTTCTCGCCATCAAAATGTGTCACCACAAGTTCATGATGACTTTCATGGATTTCAATCGGGATTGTCTGATGTTCTTCAAATGTAGCGCTAAAAATATGATGCCAAGATTCTGTACACTTGTGTCTTATAAAGGATAAATCACATTCATTCATTCATTAAAAGCTCAGTGAGCATAAGAAATACTTTGTTTCATGACAACAGGATCACCAAATATGAGTTCTTAATCCTTATTCACTTCTTATGAACAAGTTCAAATGGTTACAAAATGTGTGGTCTTAGTGTTTATCATACAACACAATGAGCAAAAAGCTCTGTTTGCCTTAAGCTAAGGTCACAAACATCCCATCATCCCCTGAATACAAATAAAAATGGGCAACTGCACAAAACAAATAGATAAATAGCAGACTCGTGATTCAACGTTTTACACTATAGTGAATTTCCCGGTTGACTACTGACAGATTATCTTTCACTGCAACATAACTACAGTAAGCAGAGATGGATAGTGGCTAGCAGTGGAATCCAAGACGCGCGTTTCGTCCTATTTGGGACTCGTCAGCTGGATGTACCTGCATCTCAGAGTTGATGTTCACTCTGGGACTCGAACCCAGTACCCTCGCTTCAAACGCTATCGCGTTATCCACTCGGCCACAACAACAACATCAACAACAACAACCAAGTATACTTCTACTTATCCTACCACTACGACTTCCATCAATCCCTCCGACCATTACTACATCACCTACCATTATACACCTTGTTCCCATT
>NW_017386083.1:71621-167278 GCF_000237925.1 Schistosoma mansoni | reverse complement strand
GAGTGGATAACGCGATAGCGTTTGAAGCGAGGGTACTGGGTTCGAGTCCCAGAGCGAACATCAACTCTGAGATGCAGGTACATCCAGCTGACGAGTCCCAAATAGGACGAAACGCGCGTCCTGGATTCCACTGCTAGCCACTATCCATCTCTGCTTACCATGCTTGTGAATTAAGGCTATATTGAGGCAATACGCACAGTATTCGCATATGCCAATTAGAGACTGACCAGTTGCAGTCCTAACAAATCGATGGGAAGATTCAAACAAACAATACTGAATGAATATAACTACAGTAAATTATGTCAGTGGCGAATAAACACAAACTACACTGGTTTATCAACGATGTGATTTGGAAGCTATAGAACGAAAATTACATACCAACATTTCAGCCTACTTACATATCTTGTTATTCCTGTCACCAGCCATGCTCATGATATTCATCTAATAGTCTATCACTGCAAAAATTGTTTGATCTTGCTGAGTTGATTTTATCTTTTTCACAAGTAGTAAAACCTTTCCCAATATACACCAGCAAATAAAATAACGTCTTGTTCTGCTGATTGACGAAGGATTTGAGGGCCATTATTCACAGGAGAGCAGATTAGCGTCACCACGTCTGCTGTAACAAGCGTCTATTTCTACATGACACAAATGCCGCCGCCGGCTACCCATGAGCAGAGAAGCCTTTGATTATGTCAATGAAAAATAGGTGACAGATTATCTTCAAACACTAATAATTGCTACTGAAACAACTGAGGTCAATGACATTTTAAAATGCACGAAAAGCTTTTTATTTCGGAGAAATACTTACTTTTAAACTTGTTCAAAAATCAGCCATGGTAAAAACAACTAGTAAAACGTTACAATGTGCAGTCTGTTTAGGTGATAATGAAGTGGAAACTATCATTTATGAGTATCTTAGAGAGTGACAAGTTATAAATCAAGTATCAAAGATGGCCAAAACTAATACAAAAATATTGAAAAAGGTAAACATTATGGAAATAGGCAAAATATATCTTTTTTAGAATACAACGAGTTGGTTGATATTTGAATAAAATTTGTTATGAACTGTTCTCAAAGAACAACAAACGTTTTTCTCAGATGTGATATTCTTCATCCTATTGTCGCCAGGTATTGTTTTATTAAACTAGTTTTGTATCTAATGTAACTAAACGGATCCGTAGGCTTTTTAATTCTAGAGTTGTGCAGGCAGGTTTGAAAACGCACTGACTTATTTACCTTGCCGCATCATTGACAATATAGTATGGTTGGAACATCTTTTGATCTTAAATTAATGATTGATTTGTTGGATAAATGCATTCATTTGGTCATTTTCCGTTAGTTTGGGGTTAATTGAGTCGAGAATATACACACATTTCATCATCGAATGAACTCCAGCGGCAATTTTTCGCTGATTAAAGTTGTGATAGGATTCGAACTATATTCTTGTTCCATGTTTACACTTAGAGATTGTCTTGAGTAGAGACTTGCGAGTTCGTAATTGATTATTATTAAGTTAAAAACTAGCAATTAGTCATCCTATTTCATCTGTCATGTTGTAATTTAGCTTTTAAATTGAATTATAAACATTGTCTTACAGAAATAACGGACAAAAGCTTGCTCCATAGAATTTGCGTCTAGATGGTGGGAGAGAAGTCTTCTTACATTAAGGTTTACGATGGATTCTATAGTGAATAACACGCAATAGAACCGCTTCAAATTTAGTCTCGAAAACTCTAACTCTGATGACAGTTTGTTTGAGTATCAAATATTCTTTAATTGTAGCGATGTTGCTCTTGCTTTGACAATTTGTGCATTGACATTTGCATCAAGACATTCTCGTTTGTCAATAATGTTAACCCAAGCAAATAATGTATTCCCCCGCATCTACAGTTTCGCGACTATGTTTAGTTTATGTGAGGCCTGTTATGTTGAAATCCAGGATTTTGCTTTTTTCCTTTTGGTTGCTGCGTAACAATTTGAAGAGAGCCACTATATTTCCTAACCTACGCTCAAGCCCAACTGAGTTCAATTTCATTTAGTTCTTCAGTTAACTTATTAATCAGACAGTGTCACTCGAGCAGTAACAGGTTGTCCATATATTTTTCCTACCATTGTAAATTAAGTATGAGGACCCATGCTTGATCACAGGTTACAGCCTACACTTATCCCTCTTGTTAGTTTAAATCGCCCGATAACTCACACGCTTTCCTATGTATATGTGCTTAAATTCTATCCAATCATTCTCCCCTTTATCCCTCCTTATTCGCTCGCTCTAATTCAATTTGTATACTTGTGGTTTTGTGATCTGAGCTGTACAACAATAAACTGTAGTAGACGGTTTGTATTGTCTTATGGAATTTATTCACCGTCGGGAATTATCTAATAATAGTTATCAGGACACATAATACACGAATCCTTAGAAATTACCTCGAAGATATTCCACTATACCACCTATGCACTAGTTATCTTTGTTTTTACTTGGTGTTGTACATATCATAGAGTTAATAAGACATCTCCATAGTGCAGATCAACAAGCCGTGTTCGATTTGTGTGTTGTACTCCATGCTTCTGTAGAGACGTGGTGGTTCTCAAAATCTAGTCGACAACTAAAAGAAAGAGAAGAGACTAGAATAGGAAACCTCATCTAACATCATTCCTCACCTGAAATGAACTTGTGGGCTCCTCTCAATGAATGACTTTGCAATTCACCTCTTCGTAGAAGTTCCGCATGATAATGATTTTCGCAGGTACTCCGTAGTGTTGAAGAAGATTTCACAAGATATTTCTATCCACAATGTTGAGTGATCTTTCATAATCAGAAGAGTTGGTAAATAGTGTTGAGTTTCATTCACTTAATTGTTCAGAAGTGATTCGCATCGTCACAATTGGGTTGGTACGTGATCGGTCCTTACGTATGTCAACTTACTGGTCTTAATTTTGGTAAAGAGACTAACTTTTATCCTAAAACTGTATGCGTGTATGCTTGCGTGGTTCATAGAGTCGTGACGTTGTACAGATTATTTCATACCGATCGAGCAATTCAGCCATACACCTGAAAGCCATTAATAATAATGCAAAAGCCAATAGATTCATATTATATCGTCACACATTCGATTAGTATTGATTGTAGCGGTAATTGCTCCTAAAAAGTAGAAAATCTTGGTATGCTTATAACATCCTGTTCATGTATTCAATATTTAAACATTGGAGGGTTATCAAAATGTTTAATTTGTGTATACTAAAAATCAGATTTTGAATAGATTTTTAGCAAACAAGTGATGGAACAAACTATTGGATCAGCGGTTCAAGCTAATACCTCGGAAATATTGAGAAAAAATAAGGGTAGAAGAAGCTCAAAAGTGAAAAACAGCGATGTAGGTCCTATATTGGAGACTTTAGGAGACGATGTAACAATAGCATCAGAAACAGAAAACGTGAATAAAAAAAGAAACAGCCTAGTGACTGGAGCAAAGGAGATTCCATTTATGGATAACCGAGGTAAGTCGTTAGCATAGTAACAATAGCTTTACCATAAATTATGAATTAGATTATGACACACTACAATTGTGAACTGATAAGTATAAATGCATTATTACAACATAATCCGATAAGAAAATCACATTTGATTGGTATCTATCTATAAAGATTTGTTCATCATATCTTACAGATGAATAATAGTTAGGGAATTGTGATAGAATAGAGGTTGTTACAACTGAGACATTCTGCTGACCATTTAAATTGAATAAATTTTGTGATTCCATTCGTAACGATGGATATCCCCACATTTAGATACAAAGTGATTCTATCACTCAGGTTGAATATCTCATATCAATGAATTGAGAATTTCAGTCACATTAACGGTTTATCTAAAAATCAGATAACACTCAAGTAACTACATAAAATAAGTGAGCACTGAGGTACTTGATGTCTTACATTGTATGATCTCTTAAAAGTTTAAAACGGTAACCTACAGAAAGTATAACGGGGATATTGGTTGTTGAAATGTTAGGCTAAATACTAGTGCAGGATACTTACAGTTTATTTAAACTCATCATTTGATTCAATTTACATCATGTAATTAATCTTATGACTCTCACAACAAAGATTTCGGCTGCTTGCAGTTTGCATAATTTATGATTAAAATTACTAACACTTAAATTCATACTTTTCCAATAGTAATCGTTGGTAGCTGACCTTAGAATTTAGCTGATTCTTTGTATACTGTCTGATCCTTACGGAAAGCACCTTTGGCCGGTGATACAATAAGAATTTAAGTACAGTTATCTAAAGATAGTTTAAGTAAAATACAGTGTGTTGTCTTCAGGAAAATCAACAGGTTTAATTATACACTTGAGTACATGATCAATGAGTATAGTTCTGTATGGCAGAAGAGATAGAGTTTTGAAGTATACAATACGTGGATTTATTATTGCGAAGTATAGACTATTGGAGACGTTTAGAGTTCAAGTTTCACTATTTTTTGCTGCAGTGATGTTAATGAGATTCATATTGTTCAATCTAGATGACTAATATACTAATCATTCATGTTAAAAATAGCATTTCCATGTTGCTTCTGCTAAATAATAATTGAGTCATGCATACTTAGTCGCGCCATTACAACCTTAGTACAGCACATTTTAACGAGCTTATCGTGCTCTCCGTCTTCACTTCTGATTTCATCGTGACTATTAGATTGAGTACTAGTTAGTTCTGGCAATCACTAATTCGCATATTACGTAGTATGCAATTGATACTCCAAAAAATAATAACTTCTCAAGGCATTTATAATATGCAATACAACAAATGAAAGTATTAGACTGCCAAATTTAGAGTTGTGGCACACATACTTGAACCCCACTTCATGTACCGGTATTTCAGTATTAACCCTTACTTTGTAAGTTATCAGTTATACTATGTCAGTTGATAGGATCATTAAAATGAATGAGATGATTGAATTGAACAATACATATATTTTAAATGGAGAAAAACATTAAAAGACTAAAAAACTGAGCTAATAACTGGGTCCAAAGAGTACAATTCAAAACAGTTATTGGCATACAAAAGTCTAATCAAAATACTATAACCTATGAAAGAACAAACGGTTAACCATTAAGTGAAGTCAGATGTAGAAAACAGTGCCTTGGTAGATAAGATTTATATCTCAAATGGATAATTTCGGTGGTTTTATTTACTGAGCTCGATTGTTTCGTCTTGGAGCTTTCATCGTTCTTCTGAACGACATCATCAGCATAAACTCCAAGGAGTGAAGTGTCCGAGTTTCTCCACATATTACTTCCAGCTAATCCTGTAGACCACAATCTTGATTGGCTATTGTTAACCTTTAACCTGTCATTGTTTACTTATTTATCTTGATCGTGTCTCCTATTGATTTGAGTTTTAGTCCTATATCTGTCTATAATTTTTTTTCTGATCCAGCTCAGAGAACAAATTTCCATCAGCATATAGTGACTTCTAATCTTTGCCTAGATAAATAGTAGTAGTTGTAGTATTAACTGTTATATAAAGTACATGACTTTAATTTGAATATGTGCATTTGATTATGCAACTTCGCATGAAAAATATCATCCCAGAAGTACAGTGAATAGATTTGTCGTCGACTCAGAACACTACACTTTTAAAATTAAATGATCACATTGTTCTTATCATAGTGTAAGATTTGCACAACAAATACATTCTCTTATGGTTATCATTCATTTATAGGTGATATTTCAATTAATTTCTCTGAAAGACAGTTTACTCCAAACGTTTATGTTGAAAATCGAAGTGGCTTTCGTTCTCATCCAATTAAGGATTATGAGAAAAATATGCCTATAAAAGGAAATGAAGAATCTACAGTTAAAAGACTAAATGACAAACAAGAACCGATGTATACGCATAACAATCCAGGATTACATTTTGTTATCAGCATACATGAAACACTTCAAATTTTGACATTCACATTATTTGGCTTATTGGCTGGTGCAAGTTTAGTGCATACACTATTCGTACAATCATTAATTAATCCAAGACAAATTAAAAGCGATGGTTCTTGGGATTATAATTATGGTGATGGTTATTTGCCATTATTGAAATATTATGGAATTTATGCACGTCCAATCTCTATTACGTTTTATACATCGTTAGCTTTGATAGGTGTTTTTGTATTCGGAAAATTCGATTTAGGAAGACCAACAACGAATTGTATTCGGAAATGTGTTAAACTCCAGGTGGTTATTGCTAGTTACTTAAAATATTTGTTTACAAAATATGGTTCTATTCGTACCGATAATCACTCAGTTACTAGTCCTTCTATTAACCCGATTATAGGACTAGGGGTTTTATTTTACCTACTATAGTTTTTCTTGTCAATTAGTTTGCCTGAGAAAAATGAGTCCGGTTCCAAAAACACATTACGTCAACATAACTGAGACTCCCTGTGTTACATTTGTTTAGTCAAAATGAAAAGTAGGATTTTTCATATCTCTAAATGTTCCACGTATTCTTTTTTTCCAGCCGTATCATCAAGATCTTTTTACCATGTGAGGAATAGCTGATCGGAATACGATTAGACAAATAGAAGACAAAGATAGATCAGTATATGGTTATGGAGATTATTGAGTTTTTATTTAGATCATGAGTCAATCAATGTTAAACCACCATCATAAACCCGGAACCAATAGAACGTCGTCTCGTCCGTGTATGGGACTCCTCAGCCGTGCACATCCACGATCCCTCAGCTCAGAGGTCAAGCATCCGTGCTCACGACCGAAGTTTCTGAATTCGAATCCCGCGTGCGGGACCGTGGATGTGCACTGCTAAGGAGTTCCATACTGAGACGAAACAGCCGTCCGGTGCTTCCAGGTTTTCGATGGTGGTCTAACACTGATCGATTCATGACCCTAGTCGAAAGATAGAACTTGTCCTAAAAACACTGGTAATGAAATAATTAGGCGATTATTTTTTGTAGTTTATAAAACGATAAATATTCTGTTTTAGTAAGTGCTATGACTTATCAAAGCTACTACTTTACAAAAACATAAGGCAGGGGAATTTATCGTTTTGCGATCTCTTGGTCACCGAAATCGGTATTTATAACATCGTAACTTATTCGGTGTTATCTTCGTCATGTTCAGTATCTATTACTGATAATATTTTGGGAATCCTTCTGCTGAGGTAATAATTCTAGTTTCATTATCACCTTTAGTTGCTAACTAATTCGCTTACCGTTTCCGTACACCTATGTTAAATCTGTCGTTGTATAACATTAATCAATTAACTGTAGGCAGCCTGTAAGATTTATTACAGGAAACAGAACTGCATTTATCGATTAATGAGAATCGTTAAAAAAACAGACTTTCGTTACGTACATGAAATTCGGTAGTCACTAAGTAACAAAACATTTAACTTATGAGTCAGAGAATTTCGGGTATGAACTTCACCCCATTTACTTTGGCTTATGCAGTCACATTATATCAATAAATCTTACAAAAATGTGTGGCACAGATCCTGTACACAGTTAAATTAAAATTTATACGCAGTTGGGTTCACAATTTAGCTTTGATTATTGATAACTAAACGAAGTTAATAATTAGATGTTAACCGACTCAAATAAGAAGCGCCTTACAAGATATATGACAATTATCATTATTTTATAGTATATCAGTGAAAATTTAATAGTCATTATCCAATACGAAGTGTAAGTATTGTATGATGCTCGAATATTATGTAGGCCGATACTAGTTAATCGTTTCAAAATAAGAAGCAGTAGACTTTCGTTTGTAAATCCAACCTCTTTCTCAAAATTTACAACTTACTTATCTTCTTTTCTTTTTTATTAGAATGGACTAATGGCTATCATATTTTATATGATCGCTTTCGTAATACACAATTCGATGGGTTGGTTTGATTATATATTTCATGTGAATAGTTATAAATCTGAAGATGAAATAAGATACCTATTGAGTACACAAATTGATTTAAATAATTTTCTTAAAATATGGCAGATACTTGATGCTTGTCGTACAGCATTCATAATAATAACATGGATATCCGTTGCATTAGGTGATTCGACTCATGACAGGTTAACTACAACGTTGAATATTAATCCTATGAAAATTGGAGATGGTAGTCAAAACAATATCCAGCCGAATTAAACATCACTATACATATGCGAATGATAATTGTAATCCCCCTTCTTCATAGCTCCTAAAGAGAATTCGTAATTTGAAAAATAATAATTGTATGTCTATTTCCAAAGCTTCAACTGTTCTTCATTTAACCCTTCAAAATTAATTAAGTTTTAAAAACAAATTAAATTCTTAAACCCAGTCTATGATGCAGACAATTCGACTGAGATACAATAAATTGCGTCATGTTGTCGATTCATATAATAACCGAATCTAATTAATCGCTATATATATATATATATATATATATATATATATATATATATATATATTACATTGTGGTCGCTGATAAACATTTCTATAACTAATTGATGTCAGTGTACAAGCGTTCTTTATTCGATCAAAATGATTGGCTAACTTTTCGCAGTATTTCTAGAAATCTTAGATATTCTTAACCAACTAGTTACTCCAGAAAATGTGACTCAAAGCCAAGAACGTAAACCTGAATTTGGTGGGTTAAATTATTAGTTTCAAAAATGCTAAAAAAGGTAGGAGTATTGAGTTTTTCATATAGTGAGTATGCTAAAAGTAATTTCCATTGCGAATCGATCCTCTTTGCAAAGCCATTGAAAATCAGCACACACTGGACCACCACGACTGTTTTAAGCCATTTAGGACTCATCAGAAGTGAACACTAACCTCGCCAAGGACATTCATTATTTAGCTGGAATCCAACAGTCCACACTTTCCCATATGTTTTGTGGGATTTTCTTTGAGATGAATGACCACGAAGATAACAAGTGTTCAGCAGGGCTGTTGTTCGACAGTGGACATGAGGTTAATGTTTTAAAGGTCCCGCAAGATAATAAGTACTTTTGGAAAATTATCTTTTCTTGCTCTTTCCAGTTTTGTCTTCCAGAGTAATTATATATTAAACCTGTAAGGGAAAAAAATATCCGAACGTTCTCTTAATCCTTCCAGTTATTGTTGTCTATTATTTTACATCTCAATTTTATTTCAGGCTTTTCGGATAAAATACGAATACCTGTTTCGTTTCTTGATGATTGCCACTATTGTTTCTAGGTCATAAGTAGCTGAGGAGGAACCGCGAAATAAATGAATTCATATTATTCTCCTAGGACCGTTGATCTTTATTCAAAATGTAGTACGTCCATATTTTGAAGAAATACATTTGTAGCTATAAATAGTCTACGAAGGAAGTCTTCACTGGCCTGTGAAATTGATGTAATGAAGCAGATTCGCTTTTCTGAGAAAAAACCAACCAAAAAATATGGACACCAAAAAACTAGTAATAATATTCCTGTATGAACCTAAATATGTAAATTTTGTAGGTCGAATAGTGATGTGTAGGGCCAGGCAGAAACTAGTGCTTTGTATTTGTCATTAGTACTCATAACCTAAAACTGTGTTGTCTCTCAATGGAATGTCTTTGGCTAACTACATAATTCTGATAGTCAC
This sequence comes from Schistosoma mansoni, assembly GCF_000237925.1. Classification (NCBI taxonomy): domain Eukaryota; kingdom Metazoa; phylum Platyhelminthes; class Trematoda; order Strigeidida; family Schistosomatidae; genus Schistosoma; species Schistosoma mansoni. The sequence goes on along the minus strand of NW_017386083.1, from coordinate 157,670 downwards.
ATTTTGTTGCGAATCGAATGCCAGCCATGATTATATATTTGACACATCGAAAAAAGTCTATGATCCATTAAATAGAACTAAACAATATTTCCGATGACTGAAGATTACCTTTTGAAATCAGTACTCTTTAAAAACGAGTTCAAATGTCACTACTTCTTAGAACTGAAGCTTCGATTTCTCACTTTTTGGAATAGTTAAGCATTTCACATACCCAGAAACAATCACAAGTTATTGGAGACGACATTTGATAGTGGAAAAATAGAGTGAAACAGCTAAAAGCTAAAGAAGGTGTTTGTGACACTTCTTGTAGAGTTGATTTACTCTGAGTGCTAAACCTAAATAAACACTGTGTACAGAAATTGAAGATCAGATGATAGGAAAATTCATAACAGTATTTCATGGTAGTTTATATGATACAAATTCAAGCAAAGGTAAGCATTACATTTTCTAGTAAAAAAATGTATACAAATACTTTATGAAAGGAAATAATTTAGAGATATGAGATGGGTTTGATAGTACAAACTACACCTTTTAAAGGAAGAAATCGCTCCATAACAATTGATACAATAAACCGGTCTAAACATAATATACAAATGTGACGCCACATAATTTAATTGAAATTAGATAGGTTATCTTTATTATTTTGAAGAATTCTGACAGAATGCGAATGACGATATTCTTTTAGATACATCATTCTCAAATTCAGATAGTCTTCTCTTTGCAGCACTGGAGTTGCATTGAATTAGATCATCATTTTCACTTAATGGACGTTTGACATTATTTTGTAGTAGGTTTTCCTTATCTTTTCCATCAAAAACACCGTCTTTTTGACTTTTTATGGAACGCTAATATGGAATGAATAAAAATAAACAAACTTTAGATATATCAATAGGAATTACAGCTATTTGTTTACTATTTAATCATGACATTGAAAAAAATATAACTCAGTTAACGTGTAAACATTCGTGCCACAATACAAATGTGAAGGTTTGTAACACTAACCAGTTTCTCGAGCTGACGCAGGTAGAGCGGGACTCGAACCTCAGAAATAGTGGTTGAAAGTCGGAAGTGGAAATCGGAAAGTTGCTGTTTATGAATTGGAATTTCAGATGAAGAAAACAGTTTTCTCAGAAGGTAGTCCATATATTTCTCTAAATATATCATTCATTTAAATATCATTTCTTTACTCACGTTTCATCTCAATACACTTTCTGAATTTCATGTTTCTTTCTTATTTAAACAGTGTCCCATTGTACGACAAAGTGACATTCTACATTATGCCTATCTACTTATCTACCGACAACTTGTATTTAAAGGACGGCAATACTACAAACGGGGTGATAAATAATAGAGCCATGTTAAGTAATTACTCTTCATATAGATGCAAACTTTATTGATTGTCAATGAGCATGTCTTATTATAGTAAAATTACCAGCGCTTTGAAAATTTAGAGCAGCAAATACGTAATTGTGTGAATAGTGTACGAGATTCTACACTGTATACCTCTAATCTAAACTGTGAGCCTAGTAATAATAAAATTCCATGTAGAGTGGAGAAATACAACCACCTGTCTTTCTCCCCAATCTCACCATTTCTCTTCGACTTTGACATCGATGACATTCTGGAAACAATTCTGATGGAATTACGTGGTGATGGTGTGAATCTACTACCTGGAAAATGACGTTTTGATCTTGACTATGCAGATGATATTGTCTTATTGTGTAATGATACTTAGGCCAAGCAATCCGTGCTTAGTCAGTTGGCAATCAATGTTCGCAGCGATGGCAAGTACATTGCATTTCCGAAATGCGGAGTCCTTTTATAAGACTGTCAGAAGCCCGTGACTCCACACATATTTTGGGACCGGCTGTAAAAGTCAGGTTTACAACCTATCGCTTCTGCCTTTTGCTTATGAAACCTGATCTCTCCGAATTGAGGATGTTAGGCAACCCTGTGTCCGGCCGTCGTTGTCTCTGAAGGATCCCTGACATTCAGTTTCAATACCATGTTAGTAATGCTTAGACTCTGGAATGTGTGTTTAGGCAGTGACAATAACTCAGTTAGTGTCGCTATCTTAAGACATCTGTTTCAGTAGGTTAGACATACGCTACGAATGCCATCACGAAGAATTCTACATCGTGCTTCATTCGGTGATGCTGGAATTTATTAGAAATAGCAGGGAGGTGATCAGTATGGTACAAAAGGAAGCTATACAGGAATGGGATTTGTTGGTTTCTTACGACTCTGTGTGTGGCGTCCGAGATATATTGCAGCTCATTGGCTTCGAACTTTATCAGATACGAGTAGAAGTCGATGGTGAACCAGCTGTAATTTCCTTTTTTCTTCTTCACAAAAGTGAGATGAATTTCTTAAACTTAGAAATTCGTTTTCAGTTGTATGTGAACACCGCTGCTTCATCTACTGTTTTTTTCTTATCAAACTCAGCTTCCTCCCTTCACCTCTTAACAATATAATTTTCTTGTTTATTTTGGTGCCCACTTGTACCAGTAATTCGGTGTTTAAATCAATAATAAGTATACGAGTAACAATCGGTATTTTAAGATGAAAATCTGTGAGATTATTAATAATATTATTCGTCAAGCCATCAAGGCCCCATGTATCTGTTTAGTTGCAAGGAAACAAAATAGATTTCACTCTCTTAGTGTGGAAGAATTAATGAGAACCAATGGTATCAGAAGCTTTAGATATCTGGATGTCCTCAGCTTTGAAGTACTACATTTAATCAACAAAAATGGTAAATGTCCATCTACAAATATTCCCAAACATCTTAAAAGTCAACTATGATCAAAGATGCATTTTTATAAAAATGACTGACTTTTATCAGAAAATTCGAAGTTTATTTCACAAACACTTATAAGTAACTTTTAGAAAAAAAACATAATTAGGATGAATGAATAACGATAGACGTTTGATACCTAGATCTCTGTTGTTTAGAAACTTCGTGAGTTACGTGGACGATATTTACAAAGGAATACAGAATGAAACCATATTAAATAAAACAATAATGGTTAGCGATTGTGTGATTATCTTTTATTTTTAATCGCAACGTTTATTATTCATGACGTTCACAAATGCGAAATCGAAATCCTTCCCAAATACAATAAGCATTTAATATATACGAAACATATTTTAAAATGTCATCGGCACACATAAATAAAATCATGCTTTACGATAGTCTTGGATAACAAGTACAGTTAGTTAAAGTTCATCATTCACTTACATATTCAGACTGTCCAATGCGAACAAGCTCCTCAACTGACACTTCTGGATAACTTTCCTCCAAAGTATCTCGATTTTCTTCAAACCAATCAGTGAATTCTTGATCAACGCTACCAAAATGTTTGAATTAAATAATAAGAAACGGTTAAATATGAAAATTTAAAATAACCATAGGAAGTCATATGAGTGTGAAAAAAAACTTACTCTGTTATAGTAACAGATTTCATTTTCGGTAATTTAGATCGTTGACATGACTATAAACAATGAAAAAGGGGATTATTTTTATACATTTTCAATGAACAAACGATGCAATTAAGGATTCAAAGCGATATAAGAAATTTCAATACAATCAATTTGTTAGAACAAAGTTTTTACTAATTTTCAGTTGAAAATGATCAAGAGAATTAAGATATATATGATTTTTAGGCATAAGGAATAGATAAACTACAATCTTTCATCAAAATCACACAAGACAACCGATAGATATAAACCAATGTATCATTTTACGCTTCTAACAAGATCCTATCCTCCAGCAAATCGATTGATAATCATGGATTTATAAATGGAAGGTAACATGTGACATATTTATCTGCTCTTGTTGTTGTATTATTGGACATAATGTTGTATATGTTGAAATCAAATTCGCAAGAGGGAATCTAATTTTTAAAGTTGCTTTTAATCTTTGCTTCATTTCGCCCAATATCTGATCACTTTCGAATGACGATCGAATAAAAACATCCTTCATTTTGCACTTGTATTTTCCCATCTTACCTCGATATTCAGTACCATACTTATTCATAACTGATTGAATGTATCCATTCATTCACAGACAATCGTTAAATGCAGTGTACTCCTTGTCGAAACTTCTTAGTGAATATTCGGACCTCGTTGTAGGACGTTTTCACCAACCTCTATATAGCTACTTCTTTGGGATTCACACGACTATCGTGACCAATGGTTGGAGACTCTGGGTGATATGGCTCAAAATCGATCACAATGGTGTAGGTGTAAACACTATTTTTCCTCCCTTAAACTGTGAGATTAAAATTGCTTGATGCATTTCTAAGCCCGACCGTTGCTGCTGCCTTGATGTGGTGGTCGGGCTTGCCTATCGTGATGAACCAATCGAGCTATGCTGGCTGGAACAATCGTTCCTCAAGGTCCTACCATGCCAGACAGGTTGGTTGAAGAGCGGTAAGACTAAAAGCAGCTAAACCCAAGGCCCGAAGGCAAAGTCGTACTGTTGACTGTACAGAGGTGTGACGGCAGTAGGGTGTTTCCTTCAGACAACCAGAATAATAGCGATGCTGCCTTCTCACAAGGAGGGGGTGGGGTTAGAAAAGGTCCACCCTAGAAATGCACACCTCGCCTTATCCCACGGATATCCGTCTGCGGCGGTAAGGTCCCAACAAGTACGGAGCTAATACAAAAATTACCCACAAAATGTTCGTGTGTGACCGACCTCAGGCAGTTGTCCCTTGGGCACTGCGGTCATGCTCTCAGGTCATTAATACCACTTCTAACCCAATTTCCTTTTCAGGTACCTCTAGAAAAACCCTTCCACGGTGTAGGCAACCGGGAAGTGATAACTGCCCTCATACCTCTAACAGCACTCAAGATCACTGTATTCATAACCAATCTTCTCCTTCAATTCCTATTACTCCTCCCACCTCGACTTTGAACACTAAACTTCCTCTTTTCTTATTGCATTTCTTATTGTAATTTTTCTGCGTCCAGTGAGGCGCAAACAAATGCTTGCTCGTATCAAAGCGTGATCAGAGTCTAAACATGTATTTCAGTACGAGCGACAATCTTCTATCGAGCCTCTCCAACGATAACTGATGGCAATATGGTCTATTTGGGTCCATCGTTGGTTTGGTGCAGGTGGTCGCCATGTTGGACGATGTCTTTCCTTATGCTTAAAATTAGTGCTTGCTAAAAATAAACGATTGTCCGAGCATAGTTGCAACAGACGATCACCATTACCCGTTCGTTGGAGCGTAGGCAGAAACGACGAAAAGACAACGACGTGTGTCCCTATCCTTCCGAGTTCCTACGGAGACATTTAACCGGACAACACACAGGTGACTTTTAACGGGGATAAATTCTAATAGTGCTTGTTCTGCCCTTGCACACCTCACACCTCTGTACAGTCAACAGTACGACTTTGCCTTCGGGCCTTGGGTTTAGCTGCTTTTTGTCTTACCGCTCTTCAACCAACCTGTCTGGCATGGTAGGACCTTGAGGAACGATTGTTCCAGCCAGCATAGCTCGATTGGTTCATCACGATAGGCAAGCCCGACCACCACGTCAAGGCAGCAGCAACGGTAAGGGAATTAATATTTAACAACAGAAAACTGCATTGTGATGTTGAGTTACTCAGATTATCATTAACTCCAATATGAATCATTAAGTGATTACCAAACATAGCTAGTCAAATTTATGGAAATAAAGTGGAACAAGATAAACAGTAAACTTACGTAACCATATGTACGTAACATGCAGTCCAACAGACAACACAATGAACTATTACCATATCGAGGGAGAGCAGCAGGCCCTGACAGGTTTACTCCTGAGATTTTTAAAGATGGTGGTCTAGTACTAGCAACGAGATTGACTGAGGTCTTAGGTAGAATCTGGGGACTGGACGTAATCCCATCTGACTGGTCTCAATCACTGATTGTGCCAGTCTATAAGAAAGGACAAAAGTCCTCTTGTGACAATCACAGAGGGATCAGTTTGACTAATATAGTGTCTAAAATATTAGCTTCAATAATACTTCGACGCCTAAACAAAGCTCGTGAAGAGCAGACTAGAGAAAACCAGGCTGGTTTTAGACCTGGACATGGTTGTATAGACCAGATATTCACTTTACGTCAGGTCCTAGAACAAAGACACACATTCAGACGCCCCAAAATCGAAGTACTTCTCGACCGTAAGTCGGCATTTGACTACCAGGAGATTCACTTGTTGACTTAGAATACGCCGATGACGTAGTTCTATTTGGTAAAGACGCTGACAAAATGCAGAGCCTTCTAACCACTATAAGCAACAATGCAGGCATGTTCGGGATACGATTCTCTCCCTCAAAATGCAAAATGTTACATCGGGATTGGGTTGCATCGGCACCTGAACTAATGATAGGGAGTGGAGTAGTTGAGCGTGTTGACCGCTTCACTTATCTTGGGAGTCTCATCAGCCCTTGTGGTCTGGTGTGTGACGAAATCTCAGCACGGATACAAAAGGCTCGTCTAGCTTTCGCAAACTTGCGTCATTTATGGCGTAGGCGATATATCCGTCTACCAACCAAAGGACGGGTTTATTGTGCAGCAGTTCGTTCCGTCCTACTCTATGGCAGTGAAACATGGCCGATAAGAGTAGAGGATATTCGTAGGCTGCTAGTATTCAATCGTGGATGTCTTCGAAGTATTGTTCGTATATCCTGGGATCGCCGAGTAAGTAATGTAGTTGTTAGGAAACGGGTACTAGGTAAGGATGGCAAATCGATTGATGAAGTAGTGAAACTTTATCAGTTGAGATGGCTGGGACCGTGTTACGTATGCCCAACCACCGGCTGCCCCGACGTGCAATGCTTTATGGTGTAGGAGCAGGTTGGAAGAAAGCTAGTGGCGGCCAGACCAAAACATGGCACAAATCCATGAAGTCGCTGACAAGTGGACTGAGCCATGTTGGTAGGTGTAGACTACCTGGTTGGGATTCGCGAGATGATAGCAATCGATGGTTAGAGACCTTGAATGACATGGCTCAAAATCGTTGGCAATGGCGAAGGTGCATCCACTCTTTGTGTTCTGCCAAATTCTAATCTTCTGAATTCTTCATGTCCGTATCCTTTTTCTCTTTCCAAATTTATTTCACCGTATTATACTCCTTGAATAACATCTTCAAACCCTTATCTTTCACATAATACTTATACTCTTACTACTTCTACCACTATGGGGTTTGAATCGACAACTGGATCTCTGTGCTAATGTGGTATGACAAGTGGAACTGACGTACGTACGTACGAAGTTCTACGTTGTGACTGACTGGCTGACTGATTACCATACCAACATTCATGAGCAAGCAACAACTTAATGCAATATTTGTTAAGTTGATGAGGATAAATTATTTACTGACTCGTAATACAAGGTTAAATAAACTCACGGCGAGTGAACGCTTTTTGTTGTTTTGAGTTTTGTTGACATTAGGCTTCTGAGAAACTTTGGTGTTTGTAGCAGTCGTCTTAGGTGTCCAAACATCTAAGAGTTCAGTTCCATGAGCGATTGAACGGGGTGTGATTTCTTTCGGATCATGAGAAGACTAAAACAATAATGATAGTTTATAAGAAAAGTTCATCTTAGAGATTAGAAATAAAATATATTGCTATATCTAGAGCTTCGATTCTTAATATATTGCGTACAACTTGAGTACCCGAACGCTAGAACCCTTCCAGATTGCAAATAAGACAGAAGACGCGTGAAAGGAATGCTGTTCCAGTGTCAATTATGGTACAAAACTGTTACGTATTCATAGTTTTTAGTAGAAACGAAATCAATATTATAGTCCATCAATCAGCATACAGGGGTTATTAGCATTTGTCCGATAGTGAAACTACACGTAGAGATTCTGGAATATTCTCCCAAAAGATGATTGGATGGAATATCTTCGGCTCCTTCTGAGCTTCTTAGAGCTTACTCGAGTTCACCCATGGGCCGTCCTCACATATATATGACTTGTGCAACACACAAAATACAATTGCTGTTTATAAGTAATGAAAAGCTTTATGATTTTACTTTGAAATCTCAGTTTGGAAGGTAGTCTACTACCATACCTAGTCGGTAGATTTTAGTTTCAAACATTCTACTTTAGTATATCTAACAAAACTGATGTATCCAAAGAGGCTCAGTTTCCATTCAAAATTGAAAGCAACGTCATACATATGTTTGATTGCGAATCCTAGGAAATTAACCCGACTGATCAGTTTACAATGCTTAATATTAGCATGCTGGAAACTCATTTTATTGAATGGTGTTTTACTTCCAATTCCTTATTCATTCGGTCAGGTATTACGGTTGATTATTGCATACCATGATAGTTTCGTGAACAGCGACCTAGTCTTTACTAATCCCGAAACTTGACAGTTTTGTAAATAGTGAGAAACTACAAACACTATGTTCATCAAGCATCAAGCTATTTGCACACATTATGACATCTTTAAAACAATTCATTCAATTAGAAGGGTAACGCTACTTTGTTTTATCTATGCGAACACGCATTGGAAAGCACACACATAGTAATATGTTTTTATTAACTCACTTTGAATGGATTTCGTGAAGAGGGAGTCAACACAGAATGAGACAGAGACTCGGAATCTGCTAGAGGTAGATTATTAATGGAAACATCGGTATGACCATCATCGGTTCCTGAACTAACAAGCGAAGTATCTGCCACATCATGATAATCTGAATCATTTGTAGGTCTTGAAGTCTTTGAATGAGAATGAATACGGTTGTTTGACGGAGAATGACCTGAGAACGTAGTAGGATCTCTAGAAAACATTAGGAAATGAGACTAAATTCCATAGTGTATGCATGCACTAAACAAAAATGAATTCAAATTCACGAACCGGGAAATTAATTATATATAGCACAACTGAAAATGCTGCTGACCAATTTCTAATAAAAAACGGTCGAATTTAGCTTAGGATCACATAAGCAACAGACGATTACCAAAGTCGGAATATTAAAACTCTAGACAAATCAAACCATCCAGAATAGAAGGTGGGATTATGATTTACGGACAACCTGTGAGCGACGCCAAGGTGACCTTGAGACAACTCACTAACCCACCAAGGTCAAAAGAGGACTATAAATTAATATGGGTAACTAAGATGGAGATTAGAAACTAAAGTAAGTTTTCGTTACGAGCTGGCATCACCTATAATGCCAAAAATGCTGTTTAACTATAAGATGAATGAATTTCATCCCCAAATCCAAGACTTGATATTCTTAATTTCATCGGTTTATCCATAAATTGCAGTCTCATCGCATACAAAGATATTACTTTTTTAATCTGAAGTATCACCTTCATGAAACAGAACGAACACAGCTAAGTATTTTAAGTCTATCTAACAATTTGTGCAACAGATTTAAACATTATTACAATTAGACCAAAGGAATAATACATGGAGAGTAATAGTCACATATACGACAGGATATTTTAAAACGTATAATATATGTAAAAGACTCTCATCCTTAATGTTGCGACTGGTTTATTTGCCAGCATGGAAAATTTAAAAACCCATAAATACACAATACAAAGACAACTCAAGATAAGGTATGTAGGCAAAGGTTTCAACAACAAATGGGACTATTCTCCCTAAAAATCAATTGTTCGAAGTGTTGAATGAGTATAAAAGTTTCAACGGTAAATCCTTTTATTAACAACGAAGACACACGTATGTTATTTTCTCTTAATAGTATTTTCTTAGAATTAGCGATGAGGAACATACATACTCTTGTCAGTGATGTAATTGTTAGGAGTCTCCACAATTCAGTTCGTTAGTAAGATTTATAAATCCTTAAACGATGAAAACTGGGGACACCTTTAGTCATTATGTGAAATATAGGTGTTAGAAATACAAAAGTAAACTAATCTTATTACCAAGTACTTATCACTTAGACACAAACTGAAAACTGGAATACAATGTGAAACTGGGTCATGGAAGAAAAGGAAATAATAATAAAAGCAAACTGTATAACTTGATGCAGTTTATTCATGAAAAGAAGAGTTGGTTGAACCCTGATCCTGGAAACTGGCCGAAATAGATTCACAGATTACGATATGGTGCGGACATATATAAATGGTGTGTAGCAGCAATCGGAAGTGGATTGTTTACCATCAGAAAATTGAAATAGAGAAGGGAAACAAAAAGCATTCGGAATAATAACATGATTGGAAGAATAATGGAGTATGTACAGGACAATTCAAGGATGTATTTAATGTATGATTTTTCATGTTTTAAAAATATACTATGTGACTTAGCGTAAAATGATAAAATGGTTTACTGTACGTGAGTTTTTGTTCACCACAACGACATCAACACTACCCGATTCTGAATTCACGTAGTTTGACTAATTTAAGATGGTAGTTCAATTAATAAATCGGTTTCAAAATAGTATTCTGTAATTTAGTGAATTGAAACTTCTCACTAAAATATTAACCAAAAATAATAACATATCGATTAATATATTTACCTATTATATTTCCCTTTAAATGTTGAACTCTGTGGTATATCATCCCAATCATTAACTTCAACAGTTTCTGATACACGGCGTTCTTTTTCCAAAGCGACTCCTGCTAAACGGTGTGCGAGGTTTTGACGCCTTAGCCGACCAGCGTATCTAATAGCAAGCTGAACAGTCGCTGCATCTGGCATCATATTAGCGATTGCGAGGCTAGCCCAGTCAGATTCGAGTTTTGCTGCCAGCTGCATGGAGTAAAACAAAAAAGGAGTTAATCCGGAACAGTAATTATGGAAAGGAAGGATTGAAATTTCCATTCAAAAAAATTATTGATGACATGGAAACTGTTATAGTGATTAGTTTTCTAGCCTAAGCAAATAGTGTGCTTAACGTTGTCCTACAGTACCCTTAAATTCACTTTTAATCATTATGTTCTCTGGATTTTTATATTTTTATACTCTTGTGCCATATGCTGATGATTAAGAAACAATAAATATTTCTTTCCACATCGTCATTGCCTTATTTTTGAAAGATTATAATTTCAGTAGATTATGACATTTTGATTGCCCAAGACCTTTTGCCATATATTTATACAACATTATCTTCAAATTCGTTATCCCTTTTTTAAGACATTGTCATATCCTATAAACACAAATCTCTTTAATATCTCACAATAGCATTGTCTGGGGTTAGTCGGAAAATCGATGTACATTCAACGTTTTGGTCAGTTATTGCGCCCATAAGCTGCACGTTAGTTTTCGAACGATCTCTTACCATTTTATAATTTTGACGGTGTCTGTGATTGCTAATTCACTTATTTCCGTTAGAGCCACACAATAAGCTTTATGATTTGTAATAGCAACTGTCTTGTTGCAACTTCTTTCTCATCAAATCTTTAAGAAGACATCCGAGAAATATGTTCTACATTTTAAACGCAAAACATAAGACACTGTCTGCAGTGAATATCTATATTTAGATACATGACTAAAATTAGTACAAACAGATAAAGATAAGTGAACAAAACTCACAGCGAAAAGACGTAACAGAACTGCCTTGCGCTTAGTCAGCGACTTTGTATTTAATGATAACAAATGTGACAATATATCCTCATTTGCATCAGTAGTATTCGGACCCCAGATAGGCCAGTCCTCACTGATTAAACACTGAAGATAATTTTCCTATTTAAAAAGGATATTAACAGTAAACCTGTTTAATGATATTAGGCAAAAAAAAAATATTAAAACTGTATTGTTTACTACCATATTTTCGGTTACAATCCCTTCTGACGCTGTAATCTCGTTACTGATTATTCTGAAGAATGCAGTCACAGTTGATAAGTGTTATATCGTGTGAACTCGTAATATATATGAACGTGCAATTAGAGAGGAGTGAATTTATTGATCGGAGCAGCGATGATACTTGAAATCGTACGAGCAGTCTTGGGTGCTATTCGGTCCTTCCTATCTGCCTAGTCCAGCCAGTTGAGTCCAGAACACAAATAACAGCCTCGACAATATGAATCATTATTTACAAACATACTGGGTTTTTATACAAACCAAAGTAATCAATCAACTGATTATAACTCAAGAATCGTATGATAATAAATCAAAGATCAAAATAAAGCTAATGATAAGAGAAACACGAATATGAATAGTTTAGTTACGTAACAATTGTACAATAGGAAATAGGCATAATACATTGGTTGATAAATAGTCCTTAGAGTTACCATTCATAATTCACCAGGGGATATAACAATAAGGAAAGATGAACCATAACCAGACTCATATTTCGAAGGCGAATGGACAGTAACATCGCACGCACTCAACAGTACCATATAATCCCAAATCAAAGTAGGTGGGACAAGGATTGAACCACTAATTTACTCGACAAGTGATTATTCAAACAAATGATCCATTTTAACTAACAAGAAAAAGCCATCAAATATATTCTCTGGATGGGTGTCATTTGGTCAAACTTAACGGAGAACTTGTCACATATGTACATAGGTTCAAATTGTCACACCACATCACCACAATGAGATGAAACTGTCAAGACAAATCCCAGAGTAGTAGTGTTAGTGGTTACAGAAAACAGGAAACATAGTTTGCTTGGGAAATGTGAATGAGTAGAATAATCAAAACAAGTATAAGATAATTCAGAAACTTAAGATCTAAGGGAAGACGAATCGGGAATGCACCTGAGTTATTGCGAGCGATTTTCAGACAGTTCACTCAAAATCTCTAACTATCGTTGGTTAAGATTATTACACGGATCCCAATCAAGTAGTTTGCATCTACTTACGCGGATCGATCCACTAATCAGTTATTCAATGGGTTGATAGCACGTTTTGGTTTGGCCACCTCCTAGCTTTCCTCTAGTGGTGTAATAAATATTTATTTCTCGTTGATGAGAAAGTGGCCTTAAAGGAAGAAATCATTTATCAATAATTACCAAAGAATTTAATCTAAGTCAATGGTATATTAGGAGAAACTTATACCCATGCAATATCAAATGAATACGTCAGTCCAAAAAATGGTTCAACTTGTGATGAATGACATGCTGAATGAACACCCAACAGTTTATTCTAGAAAATTTTTAGCAAAAGTCTTCATAAATCTGATAATTTCAGGTATATAAAGCTTCGGTTAGAGCAGTCATTTTTGTGGTTGTTAATCCTAGCCTATCTCCCGGCTAAGTATATCCGAATACTTTGAGTTCGGTCTTCGTTTCCAAAAGATTAGTTGCGTTCGCTAGAAAAACCGTGAAAGTAATGCTGAGGTCCAACAATGTCTGCTCGGTATAGTGAATAATTGAAATGTCGGTTTTTGTAGCTCGAGCACATCCTAGGTATATCGTTTCAGTGAGAACAGCAGAATGGTTGTTAATTTTATGATATGAAGTCATAGAATGATGGACAGTTGTGTTGAATTAGTATTTGCCCAAATACAACCGCTGAGATAGGGTACTAGAGACCGTGAAACCGAATAGCTTGGAATGTTGTCAGATATGGCGATCTTGATGCAATCTTACATTGTACCTTTTGATAAACATTAAGATACATGGAATGAATGAAATATATCTTGGCAATGATATTTGAATTGTTTCTTCAGATCATTTTCACCCCTGTTAAATGCTTTCCCCTTTGACTTTTTAAAAATTTCTAAGCTCTGTAATGTTAGAAACGTTTTATTGTTACTAATATCATGACTACTGGTAGTAGTCGATACTATGACAATCTTAACAAACTTTAAAGGACAAATATGACTACTTTTGGCTTCAATTGTTTGGCTCTCTCAAGTTTAGTAGGCTTACCAAAGTTATAAAATCAAAAAAGACTGACTAGGCTGGTAATCTAAGGATTAAAATAAGCCATAAATCCGATTATATTAGTGAGAGATATAATTAATGCTAAGTTTTAATGTACAAAAAAACAGTTGCGCAACATGATCCAGCCAAGATTTATTTGGATCGCCACATCACGCTGCAACTGTAATGATACGATATCATAAGCTAATTAATCATTCGGCATATGTGAAATCATAATACTGACTTTAAATGGTAGAAAGTGATAAACATAACGTTATAATTCACAAGTACTTGTAAAACTCACCTCCAAATCACTTTGATCAGTATTCATTGCACATAAAGGTAAACGGAAGGGTATATTTGACACCACAGGTCGTGGAAAAACTCTTGGCCATTTTGAGGCTTTGCAGTAAATTGCTTGAAGTTGACCAAACCCAACGACATTGGATTTCAAATCATTCTTATTTTCAGAAGACAAATTTTCTACGGATTCATAAGATTCTAGGACACCAACAACGAAATAATTATCTGTTCGCCTATTGCTTTGCTTTAATAAACTTCTTGTATCACATATAGGAACCCAATGAAATTCAGGGTGTCTTTGGGAACGGCCATGAATAAGTCGTCGTACGACTCCATTAGAGTCATATGTAAACAATCCTCCAGTATCAGAGAACCCAAACCAAGTTAAGCGAACTACTGAAGTGTCAAGGGAGGTATTATGTTTTAACGGAGGACTAAGTGGTAAATGTTGCCAGATAGATAAGGAACTTTTCATCCATAATGGAGTTGCAGTCCGGTTGGATCCGAGCATAATTCCTCCCAAGTAAAACACTCTCCATTCTAATTCTCCTACTACATTACAAGTTACCACAGCCAAAATAGGATTACTAGGATGACTTGCTAAGACAACAGTGTGGTGACCAGAGAGACTAATGGGTGGCGAACCTAGCTTATTTATCTGAAGCAGATGTAAATTATTCGAATGAGCCACGGATGAAGAAGGGGAAGGTTGAGTAAAAATGCGCAGCAAGCGCTTTGAGGTAGCGACAACAGCATAACCAGGACTTTCAGTCCTATCATTACCCTCTTCAGTAACTAAGCATACTGCATCACATAATTCGCCAGGTGGAAGAGTTGTAGTCCATTCTGCAGAGGTATCTCCGATGTTTGAACTGCCAACATCGAGTGGTAATATGGCGATGCGACTAAGGTCATATAATTCATTTTGCTCATCATCATTCAAATCATCCAGATTGGGGTCGTCTGAACCCTAAACAATATGAAAAACCTATATTAGAGCATGAATAAATTGTCTTTTTACATATGTTATCAAAATAAACCAGAAAATTAGTGACTCGAGTCTATGTTAACATTAAAAGCCGATTAAGTCAGTCAGTTATGTAGAACGTAGGACCAGGCACATATATGCATCAGTCCAAGTTACCATATAATTAAAGTCGTGAAGCTGAAACAAATGAACTTTGGAAAACGAATATTGAAGGACGTTTGAATTCCAACCAACCTATTTTTGTCCTATATTTGCTTTTAACCTGCTATGCGAAAAACTTAGCAACAACTATGGGTTACATTAACTGGGACGAAAACTAGATTTTATAGCAATCCCTGATTAATGGATAAAAACGTATTAATAACGTTCTGATGTCAATTTCAGGGCGGTGTAAAAACAGCAACTCAAAAGTCGTATACTTCATCACTAGTTCACAAGATTTATTTTTTTGACGACAGGTGACACCTACCTTAGCATGATAACTATGCTTATCGCATATTTAAAAGCATAGTATGCAATAATTATGGGAGTCAAAAGTGAGGAATTGGAAGTTACCTTCAGGTTTCCAAAAGTCCTAGTTTCTTAGGTATTTAGATTTACTATAGACGATCAATTAATTCTCAAGAAAAACAACAGATTTTGATAACCTTGCGAAAAACATCTGAATAGATTTTTAAATAATTTACGGTTACCCAAAATCTATTCGAATATTGTGAGATTAGAAAGATAGCCACAATTGAAAATGACAACCCATTGGGATTTTACGAGATTTATTAACTGCATTTAAGGAGAGGATAACAAACTAGTTTACTGAACTTTTAAGCAAATTGTAGATAATAGATATCCTTTAACCCGGACTACGCACTTTGGTACTACAGAAGTCATACATTAAAATTAACCATTGATTATATTATTGTCTGAAATCCTATAGTTTAAATATTCAGGTATTCTACTTATAAATGGATAAGGATGTTAATTGCACAGTTCATCCCTTTTAGTTCAAACACAGACGAACTTACATCATTTTTAAGATGCAGATGAACGAGATTCTAGGCCGTAGTAAATCCTATTTAATGAAACACTTTTGACTGTTAATCCCAACACGAACCGATCTAAAATATCCATCTTCACTAACATTTCAATCAGACATTCAACCTTATTTCTTATATTTATTCTAGAAAATAGCTAATCTTAGAAAAAACTTGTTTCCAGCTAATAACCCAGCGAAAGAAAAGAGCCTACGAGACTATCAAGTCACTACAGTTTAGTTCAGTGATTTTGTTCAATTAAAAGTTTTAGAGTACGATTGCTAGCGAATAACGTATCTACAAAGCTCTTGTCTAGCTAACAGTAATATTTTATAAGTAGATAAGACTGAATATATGAGTCCTGATAGAAATATTGTTGAGTACAACTGCAGTTTATTGATCACTTTTGTTCCTAATCGATTATTAAACTATTAGTAGTTTGAAGCAATATGAAAGTTCAGATGCACTGTGAGTGGTCAGAATAAAATTAAATCAACTAAATATATACAGCGATCACTTCACCTACTAGTCATATTTAGGTTTTTACAAAATATACAGTTATAATATCTTTGAAAAAATCTATCGGACATTTAAAACAATTCAAACAAACCTGAGTGCTATAGTATATGCAATATAAAACCAAAACGTGGCATCAGTCCCTGAAGTCACTGACTTCTAGTCTGAGCCATGTTGGTAGATGCAGACTACCTGGTTGGGGTCCACGTAACTATCGTAACCAATGGTTGGACACTGGGTGACAGGGTTCTGAATCGATCACAATGGCGTCGGTGTATACACTCTTTGTCTTCTCTTAAACTGTGAGATTAAAATTGCTCTATACCATTCTTCCTACAAACTAATTCTTTCTTACACACCATTGAAGTAACTAGTCCTATGAGCTTAGTGTTTATCTTGTTGTGCTGATGAGGTGTGGCAACTTGGACCGATGCATGTATGTCCCTGGTCCTACGTTGTAGCTGACTGACTCACTGCTACTTATAAACACAAATGAATGCTCAAACGAGGCAGTGAAGAACAGCTGTTAACAGCAGTACACAGTTTAGACCAGTCTAAGCCTGACAGTTACTGTTTTGTATACAAAAACATATATTTCCGATTTTGATTCTCATTACTTTGATAACGATCAAAAATACAACAAAACTTATTGAAGTGTGAGCTGATGATGTCAAGGAAGACAAGGAAAGCTCCACTAGTGTTAAACAGTCCAGATAAAAAGACACCATTGAAATCCTCACCCTGAACTACAAACATCCTCCATCATTTCAATATTACAATAAGTTTTGGATGACTCAGAAATAATAATGATAATAATGAAATCCAACCCTAAGTGCACAACATACTTTAGATGCTAGCAACAAGGCAGTTAGACTTAGATCTGCCATAGAATAGCCCGAACTATTGGATAACCGCAAACTATGATGTAAACTATTATCATGAAATTCTACTTCTATACTTCCCCCAGAAGACTGATTTGAAGCATCATCCTCTGCCTGGTATTCAGCTGTGTCCCTGAACTGTGTCACGATACCGATTCTATTCCATACCATGAAACGTTCGCGAAAACCTGACGTTGGAAAAAAGATGGATAAAAAGCAAAACACGATGAGTTTTGCAGATATTATAAAATCTGAAAAAAATTAAACCTATAAAGTCACATATTTTGACTGATACATACAGTCATAATTATCGATGAAACAGCTCAAGGGGTCAGATACCTCACTTTAATTTTACATTTTATCTAAAAAAAAATAATAGTTGTTCAGTGACTCTTAAGATGACTAAAATAAAGGTATTTGTTCGAGTGATTAATAACATGATCGCGGTTCCTGAGAGTATTATATGCGGTATTTCTGGGTAATTAAGTACTGAAAACAACATATGCTTATCGATGCAGGGCTGTCGTACTTGTTATTTGAAGTAGGAAACAAGATCTTATTACACAATATTAAAGTAGAAAATCCACTAGTGACAGTTCATTCTCATCAAATCTCAATTAAATACAAGGTATATAACACTATCAGTTTCTTTGGACAATTAGAAAACTGGCAATATACATGTCTAATTGATATAATGGCTCCGATCGTCACGTAGTCGCGAACTTGAGGCATTTGGTCGTACCAATAAAATCAAAAGAATATGAAGGAGATTACATGAATAATTAATGGCGATATAAATGTGGTGTTTATATGAACCAATGATTTCTTTGTACTTGATAGCTGCTTCATTTTGAATTCCAAATACAATACATTCGTTCGTGTTCATCTAATACTTGATTAAATTGCGTTGTTTCTGAGATTACTAGTTTATACTATAATTCAAATACTATTAATAACTACAAAGTCTCTAGACTATTGGTATTATTAATCTATGTATACGAGTATTTTTACAGGACTTGATTTGGATTTAAACAGAAAGAAATAATCACATAACTACGTGAAGCTTCCATGCATTATAAGTTTTGAAATCAAACGTATAAACAAATGCATTTGATGCCACTGTTGGCCTAAATCCATAGAACCACCTAAGCATGGCATGTTTCTATGCTCTTATTTTCAATCAAACTACACAAAAAATACATATTGCTCACCAAGTGGTGTTGCACCTGACTGGAAAGCCTTCTGCAAAGATTGGGTTGTGACGTTATCCTTTTTTGGGCAAATATTATCTTCTATAATAGGAACAGTCGCTTTGATTTCTACTTCTGTAGGAGCTTGTTTCTCCTCAGCTTCATCATTGAGTGACATGTAATCAGATTTGATTCGAGATAAATCAATGGAATCAGAACTACTATCATCCTCGTTTGAGTGGAGGATGACATCGTCGTCAGTTAAAAGTCTGCTAGATTCCGCCTGAGCTGCAGCCGCACTTAAGAGATCTGCAGTATCACCGTCTTCATCACAACCCATTAACTGAGCTATTCTATTCGGAGACAATGGATCTCTAGAAGGCTTGGAGAATTAGAACAAGAAAAAGCAGCACCAACAGGTAGATATATCATTTAAAAGGTGTTAGAATAACGAAATCATAGAACACATGGTCACGAGACCATGAGGTTCTCAACGTACTCTCACAGGGAAGCATTTGATATTAATCAAAATGGTACTATTTGAGATTACAACACCAAGCTCAAAACAAGTGTAGTTTGAATTCTACACATCGAGGTAATAAAAAGATGTAAAATTGGTTATTACATAACTTAACGTCGCTTAAGGAATTTAAAACTTATTATTGGTAAACTAGATGCTTAGGAGTCAGAAAACCCCGACGATGCGTTTCAAACACGATCACAATTGTACATATGTGGTCGCTCTGGATTTTTAAATGCTGAATATTTAGTGGTCTTTATTGATTTTCTACCTTTAATTAAGTAAACTCCATGTTTATCTTAGAGTCTCACGTTTTGTTCGCCTGTGTTGCTAATCGAATATCTGTAGTTCGATTTTTTATTTTTACGAGCCATGCTTCATAACCTCATGTAGGTAAATCCCTGCAATGCATCTTCATCTAACGATAGATATTCTCAAGTCTCCTGCAACTGCTGTATGAGACATCATAGTCCTAACAACCGTTATGAATGGGTCAAGGTTTTACAAGCCCACATTTAATGGGTTGCAAAGTAAATAGGGTAAACAATACGCCAAACTACTTGACTACCAATACTCAAACAAAACACCAGCGCAGACTAGTTTGGAGCAATATTCTGGACACAGAAAAGCACCCCTAAACATTTCATCATTACCAATCACGATTACAAGAATGAATAATGTCAAAACCATTTCCTTGGATCTTATGACAGTTTCCACCTTCTTGTTGTTGATAACATGGGTTTACATAGGAAGCTGATATTCGACATCTCTATTTTGAAATTTATTACGTGCTGAAACGAATTTCGGCAGACCCAATACTGGTACCAAAAATGTTTAAAACAATAGAAGAAAAATACCTGGTGGTCTGGAGCGTGAACAAGTCCCACAGATCCATTTTCGTTTGCGAATAGGAGATTTTTGTCGAGAGGATGCCAAAATAAGCTACAAATCCGACTATGAGACGGATCACGAATACTATTAACAAGAAACATTTAAAAGTTATTCAGTATATTAATTCCAAATAGCACTGACAAGTCAAGAAACAACTTACTAATTTCGAGTAAATATTCGGCGATCACTAAACATACTGACTTATTATCGTAAGGTGAATAACAATCAAGTATTTAAAAATGTAACCAACTTGAAGGAAACATCACGTGGCTGATTTTGAACACGAATCCTGTTCTAATCTAACGACTTAAGTCCACACGACGGTCAATTATGGGTTTTGTTATCGATTTATTTTCATTTCTCTAAGACAATTTTGGATAACGTGGGTCACCTTTTCGCCTAATTCTAGGCACGTTTGGATTCTTTTATAGACACGCAGCAAAATGGCGAGATTACCGGTAGCTGCTTATAAATATCTGTGTAAGAAGTAATTTAACTGTTAATTTTGTCTTTGGATACGTACCACAGCCATGAACGGTGGGTCCAAAGCGCCGAAACTCATCGTTGGAAATTGAGTTAAGACTATTTGTCTTAAAGTAGTTATCCAGATATGTAACTCGGCAATCATAGGTCTATCAGTCCAGCGCCCCAAAATGCCCTGATACGGCCGAGAGTGAAAAGGGACCGCCCTCGCGAAATGCTTTCACAAGGCCACGCGTATACAGCCTCTGCCAAGGAAGTTCTACACACTGCCTTATCTTAGCAGGGGTGTTGTTTACGTACTTGAGAGGTCAAAAAGCGAATGTTCACCTAGGATCCACCTAGGGGAGTTGGAAAACCCTGATTCCAAACCAATGGTGAACATTGGCTTCAGGATCCTGAGGGAACGAATGGCGCATAAACCAATTATTGGTCGCCGGCTACCATGGAACTGCATCTCTTTACGTTGCTCCACTGCCTTGTGGATCAGACCTTTAGGTTAAAGGCTCCGGGTGTGACCCCTAAGAAAATCACCTGTTTCGGTTTGAGCACCCGGGTAGTATCACAGCCCTCACACAAATCAAATGAGATTTGTATGGCGCATATTTGTCTGGTGCCCCTTTGCACCAATATTCATGTTTAAATAAATAAAAAAAATATCAGTCCAGTAACATTACGGTATACATTTACTGTGACAGCCAACAATAATATATAACTTAAAAGCAGCGAGAAACTGACCAGCCAGTTGGATGAGTGCTTAAACTTATGGAGACTTTGGCGAGATCAATCACATTAAAGATAGATCTTGGAGCGAAATTTGTTTATTAATTTGGTTAGATACCATTTTGGCATTATAACTGATGTCACTTCGTGATAAAAACATTAAATCTAATTCCTGACCCCAACATTCAACTGTAAATCCTAATTTTAATTCTTGACACTAATATACAACTCTTAACCCCGGTAAGTAGGTGGACACTCCAAGGTAATTTTAGCGTTGCTCAAAGGTGATCCATAAATTATAGTCTAACCAAGATTTTAATAAGTATGTCAAACACGAAATATCATACCGATGAATTGGTTGTCTGTCTTCAACACGCCAAACAATAATCCACCCATCTAAAGACCCAGCTGAAATAAGGTTGCCATCCCGTGAAGAAGCGCATATATTGTATGCTTGAGCGACTGAAGGGCAGGATAGGGAGCAAAGTAAACTCCAACACACTCGTTCAAACATTCTGATTTCTTTATCAACCGGCACAAGTAAGAACTGACAAATGGAACATGAATCGATATGGACAAACCTTCCCAACTGTGCTCTCCCAGCATAATCTACAGTAACTTGGAGCAAAGAGAGGATCGTTGCATTTCACAAGCGTAGAAATACACTTTGTTTCCTTCCCAATTACTAGATCCCAGAGACGGACACTACCATCACATGAAGCAGAAGCTATAAATACATCGAGAGGGTCAAAAGCCACACTCAGGACAGCTCCTTGATGTCCATTGAAAACCAATTCCCGGTCGCTATCATGGCCCGAAAGATCTACAACCTTGACCGAGAAATCACTACTAATATAAACCACATGGAGCAATATCCTACCTACTACACAAAGCTATCTTACTAAGGTCTTTGTTCATAGCTAAATGATTGACTTCTGCAGTAAAGCGGGTAGCTACACCGTCAGGAAGACCATCTTCCATCTGAAGAATGTGGACGTAAGTTCCCTCAGTAGCAACAATGACGTTTTCATACTAACTCGAAATTAAAATTAATGTCTAATACCTACTCGGCAAGCAATAGCATTGATTTTTTCTCCAACGATGTGTTCAACAGGGCAAGCGTCATCAAGCGATTCAAAGACTTTGATTTTCCCATCTGATCCACCAGTAACTATACAGCTGAATAAAATAACATACGGCCAGAACATGAGGCCTTACCGTCCATGAATATCATAAACTGCTGAAGTTAACCCCTTCTTATGAACATTGACAGGTCCCTTAGTTATGGACATTAAAACGATATCAACTTCCCCGCGAAACGAAGACTTTTCAAATAGTGCTGCAGCCAAACGAATCTTCAAACCACATTTTTTTAGAAACTGAAGGACGGAAACAAAAGAAGTGATCATGGTATAACACATTCTCAGTACCTATGGAACAAAATCCAGAGTCCAGCCCCGTTGTGGAAAATTCAGAACGTGCCGGTTGCAGTGGTATGTGTTCTACACTGGATGCTGACCATATTAGTTTTAATGCACTTACCTAGCTGAAGGCGCTCGGTCATACAACCGCACCAGATCATGAGTTGGAACGGCGTGCACAACGTCTCCTGTGATCACTAGCCAGTTTAGATCAGTCACTTCTCGATATATTGATAATCCATCAAATATGTCTTCCAACCTGCTCGCTTCTGACTTTTGATTTCATTGAGTGTATGCGATTCAATTATGGAAGGTGTGACTGGTGAAGTGTTGTCAACCTGTAATACCTGTGGTATCTTCATTGCTGAGCCTGACGTGATCTGGTACACCAACCTATAAACTCTGAGTCTGTTCCTTTTTGAAATTTCATAAATCATAACGATCATTCCTGGTCGTTACCCGTTGCCTAACATTCACGATTTGACAGCTACCTTGAAAGGTACAACTGTCTTTTCGAAAATCGACTTGGTTAAAGCCTACAGTCAGATCCCTATGGCTACTGACGATATTCCAAAAACCGCTACCATAACTCCCTTCAGACTCCACGAATTTTTGCGAGTGCTTTTCGGTCTAAGGAATGCCGATGAAACCTTCGAAAGGTTCATCGATGACGCTTTCCGGGGCCTCAACTTCGTACATGCGTATATTGATGACTTTGATAACAAGTCCGGACAGAGAATCCCATCTCCAGCATTTGGACATAGTGATTGAACGACTGCAAAAGAATGGCATTACTCTAAACATTCAAAAATGCCAAAGGGAAACCGACTCTTTAGATCCCTTAGGATAAATTATTAATACATAAGGCATTCAACTCCTAGAAGCAAACTGGCGTGCATTCTGGATTACCCAGATTCGACCGCTATCAAGCAATTGCGCATCTTTTGTGGAACCGCTGACCATCTTCGTGGAAATGCGAAATCCATTGATCTGGACGATACTGTGCGAAAAGCATTATCCACAGCTAAGGAACATATCGCAAAGGCAACCATCAGGACACTCGAGCTCCCATTAGTATCGCAGTAGACGCATCTGACTCAGCAATCGGAGGAGTCTTACAACAATGGGTTAACCACTCCTGGCAACCTTTGGCATTTTTCTCGAGACGGTTGATAGACACTGAATCGAGGTATAGCACTTTCGGTAGGGAACTCCTAGCTATGTAGTATGCTGTATGGCATTTTAAAAACTCTATCGAAGGCAGAGAATTCACCCTTTTTACTGACCATAAACTCCTTGCTTTCTCTTTAAACTCATCTTCAGACAAGTACTCACCACGTGAGTCTCGACAACTGGACTACGTTTCGCAGTTAACTTCAGATATACAACACATTTCTGGAGCAAATAATGTAGTCACTCCTGTGTAGGCTGCCAAAAATCTAGTGTGGTTGGACACAACAAATGTCCATTAGGCTCTTTCAAAACTCCTGATGCTCGTTTCGACAATGTTCATCTGGATTTGGTAGGACCCTTACCAGATTCAAATGGATAATCCTATCTTCCAACCTTTGTAGACCGTTTCATTTGATGATCAGAAGCAGTACCTATTAAGGACATTACTGCTGAGGCAGCGGACCATGCCCTCATCGAACGACGGGTAGTGAATTTCGTCTGCCCTTCAACTATCACTACAGACAGCGGACGCCAGTTCGAATCTGAACTTTTCCGTTGTCAGACCACACCATGAAGAACCACTTGCTTCCGAACAACCGCCTACCACTTACAAGCGAAAGGTTTGGTAGAACGCTTTCACTGAGAGCTAATAGCGTCACTATCAACTGCAGGAGTTTAACAGTGAACCGACACCCTTGCACTAATCTTACTTGGTATTCACAATACAATGAAAGCTGACACTGGATACACTGCAGCTGAACTCGTTTATGGAACAACACTCCGACTTCCAGGAGAATTCATGAATCCATCGTCTTCTTCAATGAACATGGATCTAAAATCCTACACAAGCAGGCTTACAAATGAGATGCGTTCAGTTAAACCTCTTTCTACTCGACCTCAATCAACTAATGTTTTCGTTCAACCTGATTTACGATATAGTACACATGTCTTCGTACGTCGAGACTCATATCGACGACCCCTCGAATCAGCATAAGAAGGACACTTCGAAGTTCTTCATCGTGGGTCTATGTACTATATAGCCGATAAGAATGGCACAATCGATTGCATCAGCATCGATCGAATCAAAGCAAAGTAGTTAGAAGGGAATCATATTCACGTCTATTTTTCTTCGGCACAATCGAACGACACAGCTCCTACATTTGTAATACCTCATCCCACAATCAACAAGCACGTCGATACTTCGTCAGTATCTGAAAATAAACTTAGAACAACGCGCTCTGGAAGAAGAGTAAGAGGTCCGGAACATTTAAGCGACTATTGCACGTAAGACACCAGTTAACATTTTGTCTTATCTCGATTTTCCTGTGTATTTTATATAATAAAATAATAATATGCCTATAATTATATATTTATTTAAAAAAAATGTATTTACTAATATGTGTTTATTCAATTTTTCCTTTAAAAAACAACCGAAAAGAAACAGTTCTTTAAAAATCAGTTTTGCACTATCGCAGGTGTATGAGTTTTTTTACCTTTTTTCGCCCGCTTTGTGTCTTTACGAGAGAACGAGTGTATTTCGACATGCACTTACATATTCTTTTTTCCCTTTCCGGGACGACTGGAAAATACGATAAAAAACGATGAAGTTTACAAGGGGCCGAAATTTTCATTGTACTTTGTTTCCTTATTACTATGTTGTATTTCATCGCCCCTTAAAGAAAGCAAAGACGACCAGATGCAGCTAAACATAGCAAGCTATGAGAAGAGTGTTTACTGACGACAAACTTGTTGCGTTTAAACTTCTGGCTGACCACGTCGTAGGGTCATCACTACCTCACTAGGGGGGGCGTGATCTGTAGCGGTAAATAAATCTCTCAAATCAACAGCTCTGTAAGTGTGATCATTCTCAGTGCCTATGGAACGAAATCAAGAGTCTAGCCTCGTTGTGGAGAATTCAGAACGTGCCGACTGTAGTGGTTAAGGAATTTCCAAAATCACTAGCTTGGCTAGATCACAGTTGATTGAAGCTAGACCACTATGGAAAACCTGGAAGCACTGGACGGCCGTGAACGTGAAGATGGCGTCGAGTCTCGATTGACTATGATCACCACTACAGTAAGATTACGCGCCTGAAATCAACTTGGTTTCTTTGATAACTCGTAAACTAGAAGGCTGTAATTAGTTCAGATAAAGTATATTTATTGGCGATCTCGTAGTATGGAAAGAAAAGGGAAGATGGACAACCGAACGAAAACAACAACGAGTACAGTAAAACAATCACTGGTACAATTGGTTATAATAATAATTGTTTTCATTATACCAGTGGCGTTCTCATCGAGAAAAGCAGGTCGCTACAAGTGTTCGACACTGGATGCTGACCATATTAGTTTTAATGCACTTACCTAGCTGAAGGCGCTCGGTCATACAACCGCACCAGATCATGAGTTGGAACGGCGTGCACAACGTCTCCTGTGATCACTAGCCAGTTTAGATCAGTCACTTCTCGATATATTGATAATCCATCAAATATGTCTTCCAACCTGCTCGCTTCTGACTTTTGATTTCATTGAGTGTATGCGATTCAATTATGGAAGGTGTGACTGGTGAAGTGTTGTCAACTTGTAATGCCTGTGGCGTCGTCAGACCTGAAGAAGAGGAAATATACCAGTACTATGAGGAGACTGTAATGCTCCATTACTAGTGAAGGACGACTATGGTATTTCCCAGATACTCTATAACTACTTTGGCAATGTATATACCGTAGAGACACCCGTCCCTTCAGTTCATACAAGCACCACGCACACACACTGAACACCATGACCACTAAAGCACTGGACGTCTTCGGCCTGCCAAATAAGCTTGAAATAAGCTAATTCACGGGACCCGATAAAATAAATCCCAGTTTACCAAAGGAACTGGCTGGCTTCGTTGCCAACCATTTAAGTACATGTTTTATTCTATCCATAACCCAGAGTCGATTACAAAAAGACTGGAAGAACGCCATAGTAAGTCCTCTCTTCAAAACACGTGCGAAACATAAACCTGGTAACTAGGGGTCCATTAGCCTTACTAGTGTGGTTGTTGAAATTTCAAAAAAAATCATTCGGAAGAGGCTGTCTAAGTATCTCGATGGAAACCAGATCTTGTCGGAAAAGCGGCACGGATTTAGAATGAGTTTTTCCTGTCTCACTAACTTATTAGTGGCTCGCAAGGGCTGGTACGCTCTTGAAAACCAAAAGCTACCTATAGATGTGGCCTGCATCGACTTCAGCAAAGCTCTTGACAAAGTTCCTCACAACCGGCTGTTATATAGTTTAAGAAGTGTCGGGGTCGGAAGCAACCTACTAATGTGGATGAAAGACTTCTTAGTTGGGCGCCGACAGAGAGTACTGGTGGACTCCAAGTTGTCTAGCTGGGAAACTGTGCTTAGCGGAGTTCCTCAGGGTACAGTTATGGGGCCAGTGTCATTCCCGTTATATGTAAAAGACCCTCCTCGTCTCCTTTCATCATTGGTCTTGCTACATGCTAATGTCAAGATATGGAGAGCGATAAGAAGTAATAGTGATAGCTTTCAACTTCAAAACGACCTCGGGAAATAATCTAAATGGTCTCAAACCTTGCAGTTCCCTATAAATACTTCCAAGCGCATTGTGATGCACATTGATCATCAAGGTATAGATACATAAACGGTGAATAACAGTCAGCTACCTGTTGTCCAGAAACACAATGACTTGGGAGTCATCATAAGCCAAGACTTAAAAACTACTGCGCACTGCCGTGTGATGGCCGCTAAGGGTTTTTATAACCTTATGGTCATTACGTAGGGCCCTTAGTCATGTCGATGTTAAAATGTTTTTGACTTTGTATTCAGCATTAGTTCATCTTAAACTCCAGTACTGTATACAAGGGGCTAGCCTCTGCTTAAAAAAACAATAAGCTTTTGGAAAAGGTTCATAAAACAGCATCAAGATGATTCCCTGGATAGAGAAGCTCCCATATGAAGACCTACTGGCTAAACTAAACCTATTTCCGTTGTCATATCGAAGAACTAGAGGTGATCTGATTACAGTTTTCAAATTACTTAGTGGTAATTTTGTATCTGATATGCTCCCATTTTTCTTGTATTCTAAAGCGGAGAATTTGCGAGGACACTCCAACAAACTCTACAAGCCCAGAACCAATTACTTGTCAACCGACTACCGACTTTCCCATAGAATCATCCACAAGTGGAATTCATTACCTCAACACGTGATTGAAGCTCTATCTGTCGATTCTTTCAAATGAATGCTTAATCAACTGAGGGACCATCATTGCTAGGACTAACACATGCCATCTAGCCTCATATCCTTTCCAAAGTGAAGCCGATATTGAACTACGAGATCGATAAGGTTATCTCTACGCTTGACTAAGGCGTTACAGAAGTTTGCACATGTCTTATTGGTTAGTTCTTATCGAGTTACTCGCGTTTAGCGATCAGACGTCCACTACAGTGCCCTACATTTGTTATTTTTATGCTGTTTACCACCTTATAAACAGACGATGATATTAACCCACCCGATTGAAGTTAATCTGGCCATAACAAGTCGAATTTTCCCCTAAATTAACGCTTTCTTCCTCATTGTCCTCCTTTTTTGGTTGTTTGGGTAGTAAATAATTCTGTGTCACCTTGAGATGGGGTGTCAACGTAGATATTGGTCTTTGGTTTTAAATTCTTGTATTCACTGAAGGGTGGTAATTATGGTCTTCACCTAATGTTTATGCTTTTGATATTTCAGCAATCGTCTTAAACATTCGTAATGCTGTATCTAGCAGCTTGTTTTGCCGCTTTCTTTGGATAGTATTGGCTCTGATAAAATTACGTTCATTGCAATGGGCTACCCTATACTCTTGTGAATCCTAGTTACACATTTTGCATTCAGTATATAAGACACTGGCGTAAAGTCTATATCATCGTTGAATTCAGGAAGGTTTTGACATTCGCTCCTCGGCAATAATATGTCTTTTCCAGACCCTCATTATTATACGGAACCTTTATTCAATCTCGAGAGCATCATCTCATTGTTCCGTTTGTCTATTCCGTAGTGACTGAACATGAATGTCAATCTCATTACTATTACTTAAACTAGCGAAATGAAGATTACGTTCAGGCTAATAAAAACAGATTTTCAAGGACAAAACCTGAGTATAGTGAGTCTTTCTTACTTAGACCTAATACCACAACTCGGGGCATCAAATCTGGTATGACTAGTTTTAACTTACCTGTATAGTACATCTGTCTAGCTAATTTTTGATGTATGTGAAAACTTTCTACTCTGATCCGTTAGAAAATGTTTGTACCCACAATATTGCTTCACATCCATACATTGGAAAAGAAACACAATTGACCAAATATTCTTTCATCTTAACTAATAATCTGTGTTTTCTGGCTTGATGAAATATATCAACGTCGCAAAATTTAACCAGTGGTTTGGAGCTCGGTTTCACATCACAAATGACGCTTGTAAGGCCGGACCTAGCTGTCGAGAAAGTCAAGGGCAACACTGACGATTAATAATAACAAGAGTTAAGAAGTTAATAAGACGTTGGTAATGAACAATAAGAAAAGAGCTTTAAAAGTTTGTTTTCAACCAAGTTATCTACAAACTAAAGTTACCGTGTGTCGCTGACTCAAAAGACATCGGTCTAGGGTTAGTCCAACGTGATAGTCTGAGAAACACTTGTTTACAGTGTTATTGATTAATAGTTTCTTTCCCGTACACATTTTTCAACCTAGTAACTTACTTTAATGTCGTTGCTTATCCTTATCGACGGTATTTCTCGCGAAAATAATGTCCTATATATATATATATATATATATATATATATATATATATATATATATATATATATATATATTCAGATCATGAACGAACCTTAATTCCGATGGTTATTACTGTGTTTTGACTTTTCCTTAACCAGCTTAGCGTAAAATGACGTCTGAACACATTGGAGTTGTTGATGCTCTCCCCTACTTCGACAAAGGATACGATGATCCTGGTATTAGAGAAGCTGCAGCTCTTCTAGTTGAAGAGGAGATGAAACGATATAGACCAACGAAAAATTATTTGGAACACCTCCCTTCTTTATCTGGTCCTATTCAAATGAAATTTGAGACTGAGGTGATGAAAGCCGAATTTGACAGACTGTCTAATCGTTTGCCTATGGAAATGTTAAGTATGAAACGTTACGAGCTACCCCCACCCCCTGCTGGAAAAATGACCGATGTGAAAGCGTGGCAAGATGCAATGGAAAACGCTGAAGTAAGATGTCTTTATATCCAATTTGTTTCTCAAATAGGCACAGTTAGAACACCAAGCAACAAGAATTGAGAATTTAGAACTAATGGCAGATTATGGATGTAATGCTTGGAAACAATACAACAATGTTTTGGAAAGCTCTCTGCAGATTTACGAAAAGGAGCTCTTAGAAATAAGGTAGTCTTTGATTCTCCATGACTAAACTTAGCTTACTCGTCTTTGATAGCCAAATGTGTATGTGCACCACTTTTAAATCCATCTTTTTAACACAACATATAGGAAGCGAGTAAGGATTAGATGCTTAATAAAAAGGTTAGATAACAAACCTATCTCATCGACTGAATTTTCAGGAATTGATCTTCTACCAGGAGGTTCACTTATCGACTTAGAATACGCAGATGACATAGTCCTGTTTGGTGAAGACTCTGGCAAAATGCAGAGTCTTCTGTTAGAACTGAGTAATAATGCCAGGATATTTGGGATGCGTTTCTCCCCATCCAAATGTAAATTGTTACTCCAGGACTGGCCTGCGTCAACACCTGAACTAAGGATAGGGAGTGAAGTAGTCGAACGCGTCGACAACTTCACTTATCTTGGAAGTCTGATCAGCCCTAATGGGTTGGTGTCTGACGAAATCTCAGCACGGATTCAAAAAGCTCTTTTGGCTTTCATCAACTTACGTGACCTATGGCGAAGACGAGATATCCGTCTATCAATTAAGGGACGAGTATACTGCGCAGCAGTTCGCTCTGTTCTACTTTACGGCTGCGAAACATGGCCATTAAGGGTAGAAGATACTCGAGAGTTACTAGTATTTGACCACAGATGTCTTAGGTATCTTGCTCGCAACTGCTGGGATCACCGGGTAAGTAATAGTGAGGTTCGACGCAGGGTATTAGGAAATGATGGTAATCCAGTTGATGAGGCTATGAATCTTCATCGACTGAGATGGTTGGGCCACGTGTTACGTATGCCTAAACACCGATTACCACGACGCGCAATGCTGACTAGTGTAGGGGATGGTTGGAAGAGAGTTAGGGGCGGTCAAACCAAAACATGGCATCAGTGCTTGAAGTCACTAATTTCTAGTCTGAGCCATGTTGGCAGATGCAGACTACCTGGTTGGGGTCCGCGTGACTATCGTAACCAATGGTTGGAGACTGTGTGTGACATGGCTCAGAATCGATCACAATGGCGTAGGTGTATGCACTCTTTATCTTCCCTTAAATCTTGAGATTAAAATTGCTTCATAACTTTTTTCCTTCCTATACTATATCCTTATATACAACCTTTCTTTATATACTACCACCACTAAATTAATTACTTCTATGAATCCGGTGTTCATCTTGTTGTGCTAACGAGGTATGGCAACTTGGACCGTTGCATATGTGTGTCTGGTCCTACGTTGTAGCTGACTGACTGACTGAACAAACCCATGAAGATTTCTCCCTGTAGACAAAATTTGATATAACTCTTTATTGCTGTGCAAATGCCTGTATCCGATGCTGATATGAGGTAGTTGACAGAAGTTCCTTGTTTTGTCTCTTGTGGTCAAACCTTGAGAAGCAAGTTCGTAAAAAAACTCAACAATCATGAACAGGGTTACACTTTAGGCTATGAAATGTTTATTTGATGAGGACTAATGGTATTATGTAGCTTCTTATATATGAGTCCACCACTTTCTGCTTGGAAACGAAGTTTTTGAACTAATGGGCGAAGCTCACCTAACATGTATTTACTTTGTAAACATAAACTCGTAAAATGTCGAAATCATTACTCACACTAGAAATCAGCAACCCCTTTCACTAATTCTATGCCGTATCCATGCTCTCGTTAGTTTGTTCCCGACTCTGAATTAGTCGGTGGCTGAGCTTATGTCCAAGTGTGATTAATATCATTCTATTTGATAATTGTATACGTAATCTTAACATTGGGCACTCTGTCATTCCATAATGCACAAATACATTTGCCATGTCCCACTGTTTTATAGTTGGCTAGAGGTCTGTTTTACACTTTCCACCCTACTGGTTATGATGCAGGTGCCTCAACATATGTATTTAACGTAGGTCGACAAGCCTTGTGTACCCATGGGATTCTGTAATACACTTGGTATATTATGTTGTTTACACACCCAAATTTCGTTCATTAATCTTAAAATATATTTTTGTACATAACAGCCCTAAAGCATAATTTTAGGTACGGAAAGCAGCAATTTTTAGGATCAATGTCTACGTATAAGATGTTGTCAGTTTATTAGTCTCCGTTTGAGCTTAACAGAGTTGAATTCGTCAGTATATTTATAAAGAAATCGAAACTGATGGCGCTCAACAGTATTATCTGAAGTACTCATTTGGAGATCGGGTGAGGTTTCCCTATATTCTTCCGCGAGACTGCCTGTACTCCAGTAGAATGCTTTCAAAAGTATGAATAGTACTTTTAGCACTGGTCAACAATTATAGCCGCTATAGGAAGCTGTGGAGTGCTTTTATTCAAAAACTTGATAGAACGTTTAGACTTTATCGATAAATTATCGGCCGGGCTTATAACTGAACAAATGTTTTCTTTTCGGGTATTCACCTAATATTAATGTCGGTTAAAAGCAGGCTATTGTCTAGACCGAATAACAAGTTTTAGTCATTTTGATGAGTTCGTTCGTACGACATTCCTCTCCATTTTTATTTAACTTCGTCATAGACATGCTTTTAAAGATAACATTCTCATAGTCTGAGTTCTTAGGGATTGATCTTCTGCCAGGAGATTCACTTGTTGACTTAGGATGTGCAAATGATATAGTTCTGTTGGGTGAGAATGCCGACAAAGTGAGAAGTCATTTGACCACCTTAAGCAACAATCCAAGTATTGTTTGGGGTGCAGTTCTCTCCCACCAAACACAAAACGTTACTGCAGGATTGGCTTGTGTCATCGTCTGAATTAGTGATAGGGAGTGAAGTAGTTGGACATATCGACGGCTTCAATTATCTTAGAAGCCGCATCGGTACTGGTTTATGATGAAATCTCGGAATGAATTCGAAGGGCTCGATTGGCTTTTGCCATCTCGTGGCGCAGGCGAGATATCCATCTCTCAACCAAAGGGCAAGTTTACTGTGCAGCAGTTTGCTCCGTTCTACTTTATGGATGTAAAACATGGTCATTGATGATATAGGATATTCGTAGGTTACTGGCACACAATCATAGGCGTCTACGAAGTCTTGCTTGTGTATCTTGGGAACATAGAGTAAACAATACCTGAGTTAGAAATAGAGTAATAGGTAGATAGGAAATCGACTGGAGTATTAAATCCTCATAAACTGAGGTGATAAGGACGTGTTACATATGCCAGGCCACTTCCTACTTTGATGGACAGTTTCCTAGTACAGGACTAGGCTGAAAAGAGATAGGGGGACCAAACCAAAACATAGCATCAGTACTTAGCCATGTTAAAGGGTATAGACTGCCTGGTTGGGGTCCGCGTGATTATCGTAACCAATAGTTAGAGACTGAATGTCATGGCTCTAAATCGTTTTCACTGGCGCAGGTGCATCCATCCTTTTTCTTCTACCAAATTATGATATTCTAAACTCCTCATAACTTTGTTCCTATTTCACCAATTTGTATTTTCTTTTCGATGTGTATCTCTGATGCCTAATCTTCCCTATTACCACTGATACTGTAACTACCTCTAATATTCCGGGATTTGACCCAACAACTTCATCTCTTTGCTAATGGGTTACGGTAACTCGAAGCGATGTATGTACGTACAGGTTCTACGTTGTGACTAACTGAGGTTCCTCCAGGATATTTGTCTTTGCTTAGGCATTAGTTACTTTTCACTAAAGCTAAACTTATGTGTTCTTACAATAAGTTTCATAGATTTTGATAAAGATCCACCTGAT
The DNA here is from genome assembly GCF_000237925.1 of Schistosoma mansoni. NCBI lineage: Eukaryota > Metazoa > Platyhelminthes > Trematoda > Strigeidida > Schistosomatidae > Schistosoma > Schistosoma mansoni. The sequence continues at coordinate 123,616 of NW_017386083.1, read as the reverse complement.
ATCGTTTAAAATGTTTCCCGTCGGTCCGCCAATTGAGGTAACAAGTCGATCTCATTATGTTACGGTTTCTTACTAAGAAGCCATTCAGCTTGGCGACACAGGCAGTTATCAACTTAATTTAGGCAAAGATGTACCCTGGAACCTGATAATATTTTAACGCTTACATCTACAGAATTGTATTCATATATGACACAAGTGTCAGTTCTATACATTAGGTGTGTAAGGTCAAGGGAAATGCACTCCAATCTTCTCTGTCTTTTGAAAACAATATGGTCTTATTGCTCGAGAATGCAGTAAGAGGCACTGCTCTACCCTATTGGAGGCTTTGACATCGAAAGCTCTAAACTGGTTAAGAAGAAGCGGAATGCTCATTTTCAGGTTCGTATCATTAACGCTGGGTGAGAAGTTGGAAATACGATATTGTTAGGCAGCAAAAGTTACAAGTGAAGCGAAGATGACAGTTTGAAAAGTTAGGAGTGGTAAGGAACCGCCAGTGTCTTAATGGAGGTTTTTTCCACCTAATGCACTACGGAGATTAATGTACTTCCAAAAACTTCAAAAGAGTGTGACTACGTAGTTTAAAAAGTATCCTTTTTTGATGTTGGTCACATACTATCTCAGACATCTTAGTGGAGTAAAGGTCTCGTCTTTCTTGTAGTATTCAAAATCCCTATATTATAAGTCAGAACACATGTACATTTTTTAGAATTTTGGTTTTATGGACAAAAGTCATTAAAGTGGTTGAAAATATAGTTTCTAGAACCAACCTTTACCGATCTTTAACCATCCAAAATAGAATGTTCCCATCGCTGGAAATGCTTATCATATGAGCACAAGACATTATTCATTCAGTATTAAGAAATGACTCTCGGACTTTCGTAACAGTAAAGCTAGTCACATCGTGGTTTTTTTTATTTTCGTTGATGTTTTACACTTAGCAAGTTCATGTTCGTCTAGTAGGTTGTTGCTCAAAATGTTAGCTCAGAGATTTTTTTAGTTCTTGATTTATTTAGTTTCGTTTTACGTTTTAAAAGGCGAAAAATTCAGGAAATAAACTGGCGTCGTAAACAAGAGCAAACAGCTGCTGGAAGACATCTCAAGGAACTAGAAGAGTCGTGGGTCGGTTTGGTTGGCAAAAACTATGAAATTGAGCAAGCCATACTAGAACTAGAGCAGGAACTAGGTGTATTTTCAGAACCAATGGATAGTGACGACCAGTGAATTTGTATATCTATACATATTAATATACTTCGTTTCCTAAATGTAAAAAGTAGTCATTCTGGCATTTCACTTAATCGTAGTCACATTTTAGTTATTCTTTTACTGATGAAACAATTGGATTAAAAAACGGTAGAATCACCTAAGGTGATCAAAATGATGCTTCGCTCAGGATCAATCTTTAAATCACAAACGCATGTATTTTAGAATACAGTAGCACTAGTCAAGTAATTAAAATAGCATTAGGGAACTAAAGTTGTTACTCTTTTGCAAAATATCTAACCAAAATAATGTGACCTTCCATTTAACAAACAGTCAATCGATGGTGGAGGTATAGGTCACGAAGTAACCATTTTTCTTAACTGTATCATGATTTTAATTTTCCCCTACAAACTTCATACCAATATTGCAAGCGACAGTTAGTGACGGTAGCGGTCGAGACAGAAGATTACTTTTGTAATTTGCAATAGATAAACGTAGGATTTGTTATAGTTTATTGCTTCAATTATTCACAACCAACGTTGCCACATCAGGAGGAAACCATTTAGAAAAGCAGGTTATTTGACAATAACATTACTAACGGAGTGTTAAACCCCCTTTGCGTATTCAAAGACAGTTTGCTCTCACCTTAAACTTACCCTGGTAATATTAGCTTATTATCCAGAGTGATTAGGTTGTTTTCACATTATTTCTTCATTATCTTTGTCTTCTCTTACCCTCCATTTCTAGTCTACTTGACCTTTTATTTTTATATATAAACATTCTTAGTAAGTATATTTGTGACCAGATTGTTCGAAATGTATTGCGCTAATATATTATATAGTTTTGATAATCTTCGTCTTCTTATTGCACTATCGAGTTTTTTTTTAAAGAGTCGAAGGAAATGAATAAAAAGTAAGGAAGTACCTTAATGAGGTAGCCCAGACGTCACAGTCACCTACATTGCTCCAGCAGATGAATTTGTTCTATAGACGACAATTTTACGGATTAAGGATGTGAAGACAGAACAGTGAGCACATGAACCAGGCACAAAATGATGTTATTGTGATTGAGACCACTTCGAAATCGTAGAGGTTTACTAGTTTAACTATTCTAATGCCTTGCTTTTTGGACATCCCTCGATAATACATCAAAAATGTCAACCCGATTAACGACTAAGCGTCTGTGTAAACAGCCTCAGAGACCGAAAAATTAACCATGAAAGGAAGTATAACTGCTTTTCATCTAAATTAACCAAAACTATTCCAACAGAAAGTAACCGAGGTAAACTAGTTTTTAGATGAATTCATTATGTCTAGACGACTTCTAATATGTTAGTTTTCCATCAATAATGTCTTGATAAAGATTACTTAAACAAGCTGTCCATACGTTAAGACCTTTCATGTCAGAAGACTTGCTTGAGCTATAACTACATTTAGGAACGGATTTCCGATGGATCATCTTACTACTTTCTCCAGACTGTAGCTGCTACCTTGGTGTGGTGGTCAGGCTTGCCTATCATGATGACTCAACCGAGCTATATCGGCTGAAACACATTTCCCTTTAGGTCCTGCCATGCCAGGCAGGCCGGTTGGAGAACAGTAAGACCAAAATTAGTAACTAAAGGTCCGAGGGAGAAGTCGTACGACTGACTGTAGAGACTGTGACTGCATAAACGTGTTCCCCTCACACAACCAGCATCTGCAGAAATGCTGCCTTCTCACAATGGATTAATAATAGTCGACCCTAGAAGTGTCATGCCCTACTGTGCTCCACGGATCTCCGTCTACGGCGTTAAGGCCTTTTGAAATGCGGAGCTAACTCATCAAAATCTTCCCATAAAAAGGCCGTGCGCGACTGGCCTCAAAGCATTTGTTCCTTGAGCTCTGAAGTCACGCTTTCAGGTTTCTAAAACCACTAATTCATCTTATTCAGGTTCCTCAAGAAGAAGTATCCTTCCACAGTGTGGATAATCAGGAAGACATTCGCCCCCATACATCTATCAGCGCCTAAGATCATCTTGTTGACGATCGAGTCCTCCCTTCACCTCTTAATGCTTACATCCCCCACGATCTCATGCCCGTGCTGATGTAGGTATAGGACTAAATTCTAAAATAGTGATAGGTTTTCTAGACTGGTCAGTCGCCTGTGCACTGTTCGACTAGAAGAGACAGTAAGCTCAGAAAAATAGGGACACACCTCGCTGCCTTTTCGTTGCCCGTCTACACTCCCACTCATTCCAACTCAGACGAAATTAAAAATGAATTTTACGAGAAGCTCCTTCAAAAAGTTAGACACTCTGATATAGTAGTGGTGGGTAAAATAAAGCAAACAGGAAGTCACTTAGGCAGATCTTACGGTGATCCGGCTCAGCGAACAGATAACGGCAAGCGTCTGTTGCAACTATGCTCAGTCAACCGTCTATTTCTGGCAAACACCAACTTTAAGTATGAGGATTAGCGTCGTCTGAAGTGGCGATATGTAAAAGTGACACGTTTTCGATCAAGTCTTCAGATAGATTTTCAACATGTGCCATAAACACATCTGCTAATAATGGTCCTAACGGACTACCCATAGCAACCCCATCAATCTGGCGAAAGTATTCGCCTTCAAAAGTGAACTGAACTTTGTTAGTACATAATAGTAATAAATCTTTAAGAAATTTTAAAGATATAGATAATTTAAGGTTGTTCAAAGATATACAGTCACATAATATGTCAATGGTCTTTTTCAAAGGTACATTTGTGAATAAAGAATTCATGTCAAATGAACACATTGTCTTTACTTTGATATTATTATCACCTAAATATCGACCAATTCAAAAGAATTCCTCCGAGATTACCTTGCCTTCTTTGCTTTTCACTGGTCGTTCTGATTTACGGTAATTTCCAGCGAGTTTCTTTGTTGTGTCGTGCAGTTGTCTCATGTTTCCTTCTCTTGAAACCTTTTCCGCCGTCATTGCCGAATCTTCCACATATTTACGCTTGTCGGTTCTGATGCTCCTCTTCACTTGCTTGTTTACTTCTGTGTATTTGGTTTGTGCGTTGGCTTTTTCTGCTCTTGTTCGTCTGGTATTGATTTCTGCCTTCTTGTTCCTCCTTTCTTGAACTTTATGCAGTGTATCAACAGTGATCCATTTCTTGTGATGGTGCTTCTTGTGGCCCAGAACCTTCTGACGTGTTGAAGTGATTGCCTCTTTTATCCCTTTCCAGCTGCTTTCCATAGAGTAGATCATGAAAGGCCTAGAACCTGTTGCTGAGGTCTATCTTGAATTTGTTGAGTTTGTCAGTATCCTGAAGAAACTTTTGTAGTGTTTTCTGCGCCGTTGTCCAGTGCTTCTTAAGTTTTAATCTCATCTTGGCGACCAGCAAGTGATGATCTGGTGCTATATCAACTCCTATCCTGATTCTCACATCCTCCGTCGTCCTTCTGAACTTTTTGTTGATGCAGATATGGTCGATTTGGTTCTGCGTAGTGTGATCCGGTGAAGTCTATGTGGTTTTGTGAATGCGTTTATGTGGGAATATAGTGCCGCCTATGACCAGTTTATTGAAGGCACATAGGTTTGCAAATCTCTCACCATTTTTGTCCCTTTCTCCTAGTCAGTCCATGTCGTTTCATGACATCTTCGTATCCGGTGTTGTCCATTCCAACCTTGGCATTTAGGTCTCACCTCAGAATGGTCAAGTTCTTTGCTGTGCACTTCTCGACAATTGACTGCAGCCTATCGTAGAATTGATCTTTAACGTCTTCATTGTAGTGGTTGGTAGGCGCATAGCATTGGATAGCGTTCATTGTAATACCCTCTTTCTTTGTTTTGAAGGAGGCTTTGATGATCCTTGGTTCATGAGATTCCCATTCTATAAGTGCATTTTGTGTTTGTTTGGACAGCATCAATGCAACTCCTTGTGTATGTGTAGCATTTTATTCTTCATGGCCGGATTATAACAGAAGCTGCCCTGAAACTCGTCGTTGTCCAACCTGCGTCCAATGTGTTTCACTAATCCCAAGCACCTCTAGGTTGTATTTCCTCATTTCTGTAGCAATTTGGAAGTCTCTTCCAGTCTCCCACATTGTTCGGACGTTGCATGTACCTATAGGAATTGTTGCTCTGGTTGTTGGAAGGGGCATCGGCCTCGTGAATTCCGAAGGAACTTGGCTTTTATCATGAGGCGTCATAATTTTTCCTTAGATTCCCAGGGCAGAGTATAAATGGTCTGGATTATTTTTCTACGGGATGGAGTGGCTTACCCCATGCCCAACCCTCCTCCTTTATCCGGGCTGGGGACCGGCATTAGCCCCGGAGGGGCCACAGGTGTAGTTGCTGTCAGTAAAACTATCTCGAAAATAGACGGGACTATTATTCACTCAATCCAGGAGGTTGAACCGATGAGCAGAACAGTTTAGGGAACGGTTCAACCGGCCTTCAGTTACCCACTATCCACAAGTAATCTGAATGGCGAAATGATGTAAGTCCTCCAACTCTTGGTGCAGTTGGAAAGGCTATGAGTAGTCTAAAGCGAAAGAGAGCAGCGGAGCCTGATGGACTAAACCGAGACTTTTAAGGATGGTGGTCTGATTTCAGCAGTCACACTGACTGAAACCTAAGCTAAAATCTGGGGACTAGACGTAATCCAATTTGACTGGTATCGATCACTGGTCGTCCGGTTTATAAGGACAAAAAAACTTTGATAATCACAGAGGCATCACTTTACCTAATACGGTATGTAAAACATTAGCCTCGATAATACTTCGACGTCTGAATAGAGCAAACCAAGAAAACCAGGCTAGTTTAAGAACTTGATGTGGATATGTAGACCAAATATTCACTCTTAGGAGAATTATGGAGTATAGACATACTTCCCGTTTGACCTTGAGGCGGCGTTCGACTCCGTTGGTCGCGAGGTTCCATGTCAGTACCTGTCGTTGAGAGGTGTACCAGAGAAGTGCATTAACATTGTACAGGCTCTCTACTCGAACACTACTGGTCGAGTACAACTTATAGCGAACCGTCGTCGGAATCGGTTACTTAAAGTGGTATTCATGGGATTTGTTTTCCTTCTGTATTTTTATTCAACTTTGTCATAGACATGCTTTTAGAGATAACACTCTCATAGTCTGAGTTTTCAGGGACTGATCTACCAGGAGATTTACTTGCTGACTTAGAATATGCAGATGATATAGTTCTGTTCAGTGAGAATACTGACAAAGTGGAAAGTCATTTGATCACCTTAAGCAACAGTCCAAGCAAGTCATTCATCTACAACGTAAGACCAGGCACATATATGTATTGGCCCAAGTTCCCATACCTTATTAGCACAACATGATGAACACTAAATTCATAGAAGCAGTTACTCCTATGGTAGTAATATATGAAAAAAGATTGCATATAAAGATATGATACCTGGATAAAGAATTATTTCAGGTCTCCAAATGCCTTGGTATAGCTGAGAGTGGGGAGAGTTAACTCCCCCTTTCAAAATGTTCTTACATGGCCACGCGTATACAGCCACTGCCGGGAAAGTCCAACTCACTGCCTTTTCGCGGCGGTCGTGATGTTTACGAAACTGAGAGGACGAAAAGCGAATGTCCGGTGCTTTAACCCGGTTGGTGAACACACAGGGTCCACCTAGGTGAGTTGGAAAACCCTAATTACTGATGGTGCATATGGACTCTAGAATCCTAAAGGAAGGAATGACGTATGAACCAATCGTTCGTCACCGGCCACCATGGAACTGTATCTCTTGACGTTGCTCCATTGTTTTGTGGATCAAACCTTTAGGTCGAAAGCTTTGGGTGTGGCCCCTTAGGAAAACCACTTGCTTCGGTCTAGGCACCCGGGGAGTATTACAGCCTACACACAAATCAAGTGACTTGTGTAGTGCATATGTATTCGGTGCCCCTTTGTACCAATATTGATGTGTTCAAATAAATAAATAAATAGTTCGTAGAAAGAAATGCGTTAAGTAATTTTAATCTCACAGCTTAAGGGAAGACGAAGAGTGTATGCACTTGCGCCATTGTGATCGATTCTCAGCCATGTCACCCAGAGCCTCCAACCACTGTTTACGATAGTCACGCTGACTACACCCAAGTAGTTTGTATCTACCAACATGGCACAGATCAAAAGCTAGTGACTTTATAGATGGTCAAGACTGGATTTTGATTGGTCTTTGTAGGCACATATGTAAGTGACAATCCTGAATCAGTACCTTAGTTCATAACACATTAGAGTCTGAAAGGAAGGACAATGGGTTCAAGTCCTGAAATAATCAACACTGAGATGAAAATCGGTGCAGCTGATAGATCCTAGACAGGACAAAACGTGCTTCCAGGAAGCACACACAATCCACTTATTCTATAAAATTAGTAAGATTACAAAAAAGTACGACTAAGATAGGAATTTTCAGAAATTTGGGCACCCAACTGCCAATTAAGCAATATTGAAAAAGTCTTAAAACTACACCACGTTACTGATTTCTATTTAATTTAAAAGTTTGCGAATGGTCATGTTTGAAATGTGTGGTAAAAGCCTACTGATAAAAGTGACTAACGAAAACATGAAACGTGTCTCAGTGTTTGAGGCATAGCCCAACTCTACAGAAGAAACTTTCTTGAAAAATATGGAGGTATTTGTTGCTTCAAAAGAACTAAGATTATATTCAGAGTAAATGATATTTTATAAAATGTCCCACATTTTGGGTTGTAACAAAATTTAAAGGGAGTTGAAAGTCAAATTCGGTTTTTTAAACATAAGTTGTAAGAAATCTGAACAGGTCTTATACCTAGTCAAAAAATATACACGGCACCATACCATATGCAGGATAAAAGGGATGAAATATGAGGTTCTTACGATGCTCTTTGCATACCAAGTGTGGAAGATTCCATGCGAACACTGGTGAAAATATCTGTCATATGAACAAAAGATTTACATAAAACAGAGAGGGTCTGAATTTTGATACTTAGTTGAAAGACGTAGGTATCCATATGTAGTACGGGATTAATGTGAAGGACAGTTGCATTTCTACTCACACAGATGCTGAGCTACTGTGAGAAGAATTCAAATTCGATTGTGAAAGAAATTTAGCAAAGTTCTCTTCAGTCTGCTTGGATATACTAATGCCACGAAAACCTAACTTTTTCGCAAGCTTTTGACGCCTGATAACCCGCTTACGTGTAACTGACAACACCAGCTCTGAGTCTAGCGGAGCAATACCAACAGCAGTAGGGGCACAAGCTTCTTCAAGAGTTTGGCCTGTAAATATTTGTCGCCTTATCGGAGAAAGTTCAGTCTTTTTGTACGATCTAGGACGTCGCTGACTCCGTTTAACAGAATCTTCAATTACTGTGGCTAACCCTCTGTGCTTAGGGGGAACATACCTTTTAGAGAGATAAAAATCTGAAACAAATGCAGGAATAAGTGAAGAACTTGGACGAGATAATTTAGTATTTTCTGATTTGTTTGGTGATGAAATTGACAGATTACCAAATGAAACAGTATTGATAGAACTAATATCCATGGGTAGTAGGTCATTTTTCATTGGAACAGTTAGTTGAGTATGATTAGTGGATGTACTATCATGAGAATTCAACTGAAAATAAAATATTTTCAAGTTAAGCAATAAGTCAGGAACTGATTAAATAAATAGTAATTGGAGTGAAGAATGGATACTAACAAATAAATTTAGTTGGGACCTTATATAAAGTTCTCAACACCTACTGCACTCAAGAATGAATGAGAAATATCAGAAACTAACTTAACCCAACATGAAATGAATCACTTTGGCCAACAGAACAGAATAAGTATAAGGAGACAAGGTAATCATAGCAACTTGACAATTTCAACATGCATTAATCAGCCAAAGTAGATAAACGGGGAATGCCTTCACATAAAAGTAGATATTAACACTATTTACAATGGCATAGTAATCGGAACTTTTGATTTGGCTGGAAACTGGTTTGTCCATTACTTTTTGCATACTGTTAGTGGGGTTCTAAGCTCTAGCTTTAAAGGGTAAATATCGTCTTATTTTTTTTTACTTCGGTGAACCTTTTTTGGTACCATACCGATGTTGTGTGTGGAACTGATTTAGAGCGAAAAATTATCACAACTATCATTTTGGTGAGTTTATTTTCTATCACGACTTCAACGTCAGATTGCTGTAAACTAAAACAAAGATCGTTTATTATTTATTTTATTTAAAACTCGATGACTACGAACAAATGTGTGGTAAACTGACCCATGAACTACAGTTTTTATGAGATGGTTAGAGATACATGTAGCTACCTAAGCTGAGGTGAGCAGAAGTTTGAACGTGTTATCAATAGCCTTACACTCAAATTTCACACTAGTACCACTGCTACAAGCATACTTACAAACAATTTACGGTGTTCAAAATACAGCTCATCAGAAGAGTGACTGTTGAACATTTAGTGATATTTCAAAGTATTTTAGACCTTTGAAATGGTAGGAACAAGACGGATCATGAAGTAGGAAAATCGGAGATAGGATCATATTCAACCTATGAGTCATAAATGAGTGACACCTAACAAGACATGGATAACAACAAAGTAATATATTTAAATGTCAAAAACACTTACTTGCTTTAATGGGCATCTCGATGACTTTCTTTTAGGTGCTCTGGATGGTTTTGAAGGCTCTTTATTTTCAGAGTTTGATAGACATATAGAATCACGACGAAGTCTCTTTGACTTTCTGATATTTTGATCAGCATCGAGATCTGTAGGTGGAGACTCAATAATGTTTCTTAACTCCAAAAATTCTACATCGGATCTTCGACGTTTCGAGTTGCTAGGTCAAAATGGTAGATAAGTGATTATGTTAATTACAACGAAAGGCACTTAGATTTTTGTTGTATACATTCAAACCTTAAAAATAAAGAAAGTCCGTTAACAAGAGGTGAAGTCAGGATAAGACTAATTCATGGCCTTAGATAAGGCGGTATGGACTTATCTGTAGATACTTGGGAGTTACAAACTCTAAGTAATATGGCCCAAATGCATTCATTGATTGTTTACCTTTATATCTTTGGTTCTAATATTAGCAAACGTTCATTATTCTGTGCTCTCACTCGTTATTGTGCATTATATTTCTGAAAATTCGATTTCCACAAATATTCATGAGTTGAACTTCATCAACACCTTAGTGACATTCCTATGTGAACTTTTGCTTTTTGTCTCCAATTTAACAAACCACTATACTTCAGACTAAGGCGGAAATGGAAACTAACGAGATAAACTTGAATATGAGCGGACTAGGAGTGAGCCAGTGCAACATAACGTTATAACTGAAATTAAATTCAAATATGTAACATACTTCATTTGTGTACGATCTAGACAATTGGCAGGCTTACTACTAGGTACGTCATATGAAACTTTCCTAATGATAGGATGAACTAGCAGTAAATCCCCTATTGAGAACTTGTCACTAAGAGATATTCCCCAGTATACTGGTTTAGCCATCACTGCTAATCTTATCAGGCGGTAGAGTATTGGTGAGCAAGAACTGAACAATCGTTCCGAGTATTTGACTAGCTACGACTAATAAGTTTTCTACTGACTTGGTTAATCTTTATCTTTGGCTGTCAAACTACATCCAGATGATTATTATGTTTTCACTAGACATCCATACTCTTATACAGTTACCAACTGTTAAACGATGCGATTACCAACACTTTTGGCTAACTAGTTTTTGCATCACTTTATTCAGCCTGTTGAGTTCATGAGCTCATCAACTAGTTTCGACCAAGATTGAGTCCCTTGCAAATTCTCAGTCCTGAAGAGTCTAACCAGAGCAGTTTTAAAGTTTTCGTGGCTAGGGCATCAAATGAACTGGGTATCTACACTTAACTAGACCCAAGCACTTCGACTAATCGTATCAAGTACCTAAGCTAATTAATCTTATGTACTAGTAATAGTTTTTCTGTATTAAAAAATTCCGTGCGTATTACCAGTCTACGGTACTGAATATTAAGTCCTCATAATACATCTACAAGGACCATTAGACCTGTTCGTTGGAATGTACTTCCGAAATAAAAAAGCAGAAGACCTAACCTCATCTATTAACCCGCCAATACCAAGGATCTGTAATATCAACCTACTGCCTTCTGTGTCCAATATTCAAACGGTTCGAATGGTTGAGGACAGAATAGAAGAAGCTTTCGCTTAACGGGCTTCCGTGTCTAGTAGCAGTGGATCACCAATACCTCCAGGCAAGAACCTAGGTATATTAACGATAATAGAGGAAGAAAGAATTTGGTAAATCATAATAATATGTTATCTTTAGTCTTTGAGAATAGGTCAAGTTTCCTCTAGAATGACTCCTGGGAAGTTTCTTGGACTAGCTCAGTCGGCATCGAATCCCAGCATTTGACAACTTTTACAGAGTTCTTGGGTCACCAATTTCTGGGTGTTACCTCTTACGTTAGTGTTGTGACTAAGCTTGAGATGTTTAAGAGGATGACCAGAAGTGTTAAGAATACTGTAAGTAACTAAAATAACTCATAATGTCATTGAATAAGAAAAAGAGAATTCAGCGAAGAAAATTTTCTTTTCGACGAAATCATCTTATGCACTGCTGAGGCATTGGCAATCCATGAATTCAAGCCTGAACTTTGCGTGCAGAAACGATTTGTCCAACCTCTTACCCTTCCTTGGCCCTAATTCCCTCATTGGGTACGTTTTTTGGTTGTTTTTTTTGTTTTTTTCTGTACTTTTATCTGATTATTATCGGTTTTTTGTTTTTTAAATTACTGTTTTACATTTAAACTCTAATCAGTTATTATTATTATTACCTTATACAAGTTTTCTTGATTATTACTCAGATTATTATTATTATTATGACCTTTGTGTTTGTCGCTTTTCTTCATATCTGTCAATTGAACTATTATCTGACCCATATATTATTTTCTTCCTTACCCCTTGATTAGTACGTCACCTCATTTGTTATTTATTGTCGAATCCATTTATAATGCAATCTTTTCTAGCCTCCTATAGACATATATTTTCCATATCACTATATATACGAATGTACAGCTTAAGTAAATGATTTCGTCGAAAAGAAAAATTTCTTCGCTGAATTCCCTTTTTCTTATTCAATACTGTAAGTCATAATAAGAAGGTTACCTCTATGACGCCTGTACTCTAACAAGTGAAGTTTAAGTGATTGGAGGCGCTCTTCCTAAGGTTTGAATTTGAGTCCCAGAACTGATTTCGTGGGCTCGATGTTGGATACGTTCATCTGACTACTAGCTGTACATTAACTGATTTCTTTGAAGTCAAGTCTTGATGATTAGTTCTTCTCCTGTGTATTCAGTAGCATCCAATAAAAATAATCTAACCCTTAATTCCACTCATCGTGGTGAATTCAACAGTTAATTGGGGGTTGACATTGTGTCGGGTAAAACGTGCCACTCATTCCTCACACCAACAAATTAGCTTACCTCATATACTTCTCTGCATATCAACAGTATCAAAAATATGTCTTCAAACCCCTTAATTAGTAACTTCTATTTCGGCCATTGTAGCGGTCAATAAATCTCCAAAACAGATAGTTCTGTAAGTTTAGTAGATGGATTCATGAGTCGATCTAAGCTAGACTACCACTGGAAACATGATAGCTCTGGACGACCGTTTTGTCCTAGTATGGGAATCCCCATCAATGCGCATCCACAATCCTGCATAAGGGATTACAATCATTCAGCAACAAAGCGTGTTTTGCACTTCCTTTAACGTCATCTGGTTCGATGACTGAGCATGCTGCTAAAAAGCAAATATCTTGTTCTGATTTGATGAAACTATCTAAGAAAATGTCACAAAACAATACTTATTCATAGATAACAAGTATTGCTAACGTCATACTTGGTTTGGATCCAAATGATAGACAGTGCACTGTGTATAACGAAAATCTGTTAGAAGCCGTTAAACCTTAAACGTCTTTGCATGATTTTGCCTGCGATGTACTCAAAACGATATATTATTATGTGGGCTTTTAACAAACTCATTTGGACATATGTATGTATGTACAGAAAACATACCTCTCAAACATTATCTAAAAATATGAGATCATGTCGGACTTAAAATTATGGGCGATTCTTTGGTCGTGATTTGGTTACATCCATTATTTCTGTTTGACTACCGAAGTTTCTCACAGGTCACTACCTAACCACCATCAGACGTATTATACCAGGGCTTTTGTACTGTAGTGCCGTTCCTCGTTGATCGATCACCTCGATAACCGATATAATACCAGTCTTAACAGTGCATAAAATCAGAAGGCAAAGAGAAGCGGCAACTATAGTTTATTGTCAAATAACTCAGGCCAGAAAGTTACAAGCATATGAGCAAATATCAACGAGCAGTGAGCAGCGAGCGAGCAAGCAATTGTAGTCAAATTGAATAAGGGCACAGCAAAACAAAACAAAGGCTGATAATAGGATTTGCGTGCATACATATATGAGGAGGAGTATGAGTCATCGAATGATACCTAAGCAATCAACATTTTGACTAGAGTGTCAAGTGCTCTAGTGGTAATAACAGTACAACGAATGTGCAAATCGTTATCAACCAAAGTACGATGTCTGTTAGGTAAGTTAATAAAAAGGGTTGACCCAAACTGACCATACTGGAAATCGATTGTAGGATAGTTGCTATAGTACTGGATGTCAAAAGTCCAGGATTGAATGTCAAAATTTGATTATCTGGACTCAATAATCAATTTATTTACTTTTAATTCGTCAAAACATATTCATGGCCCCACCTTAAAGTCCGCAGTGTCTTTGCGTGCCCCTCTTCAAAAGCGGTATAAATCTCAGACCAAGTGGATGATGGGACTAAAACCTAAATCTGACGAAGACAGACTTCAGCACCTTAGGTTATTCTTAGTATGCTTCAGGAGAATAAGAGATGATTTGATAGTTGCATATAGCCTAATATACACGTCAATCAACTGCAAAAGGAGCCTATAACCAGGACATAATTACGACGCTCCTCGAGGCATCCATCGGAGTATGAAACATGAAAGAGCGAACACCCAAACGAAGTGACCGCGATCTATCCAGTGGGAAGCTTCAAGACGAGACTTGAAAAATACGTACTCAGCCATCGATTATCACGTCCCTTGAGCCAGTTGTGTCTGGTGCATGTCTCATAAATTACCACGATGTCAAAACAACATATCATGACTAATTCTTATGTCTGTTATTATCATATCCATTACATTCCTATCCCTTTAATTCCATCTCCTTACAGATTACTAATCGGGTGAATTATTTGTCTATTCTCGTAACAATCATATTCACTTAGCATTTAAATTATCACTCACTATACAACTACCAAAGTGATTAGATCTAATGCAGTTGGTGCTCAGACTGCCATCAACTGAATAACGCAAAATGGCCGGAGTCATGTTTAAACAATAAGAAGTGAAGAAAAAAGAGTAATTCTGTCTATACGAGTTCGTGACGAAGATCTCATACCGCGCGCTTTTCGAACGGGAAGTTTAGTCCTAACGTGATTTACATTTCTCAAACTTTTGCTGTGTTCTTACGCAACAAAAGTACCATTTCCAATCTAAAGAATCTATCCTGAGCTATACGTTCGGTAGATTACTTCTTTTTTGCGTTTCACTCAAATTAATAGTTAACTGTGGTTTTGCCTCAGCTCACTATCGGTTTTTTTATAGTTTTCACGTAAAGGCTAGCTTTAGCTTATCGTTAACTGTTTTTAAACATTTTTGCCAGTTTTTGTTTACTGTGTGTTTTTTAACGGTCCTAAATTTACTGCTTGTATTTTTAAGACAGTCTAAATCACTAGCCATGAAAAATTCTTGCAAAAGACCTGGTTGCCGTTTTGCCGTTACATCTGGCATGCATTGTGACAACTGCAAAGGTTGGTTCCACGAGGCATGTACAGATCTAACAGCAGCAGCCTATAGCAGACTCAGCAAGTCTGATCGTAGGTGGGTATGTGTTACCTGCAACACCGATACGGTAGTTATGTTGGGTACTATCATTACTTTACTAACAGGTCTGAGAGATAAGTTGTCTAAGAATTCGGTAAATGATAGCATCACGACGGGTAACAAAGCTGGAACGCATAGGGCAAATAAGAAAAAGGATACTGACAGTTCGGTTATCGACGGTGCTGTTAACAGCACGAGTGATGATATGCTGAAACTCAGCACCATCTTAACATCGACTGTCATCGACTCCCTCAGTAAACTTGGGTCCCCCATGGAACGGTCCTTGAATGAGACAGTGGTTCCCAAAAATCTTGTAGGTGGTTGGACTCACGTTAACAGGAGTAATAAAGCCCAAGCGTCCCCGCCAAAACTGAACGTCCCAAGTATCGTGCGGAAATCAATTGATGCTTTGGCCGCACAGTCTACTCCCAAGACTGTCCGCCCGGTCATCACTGAGCCCAGGAATAGAAAACGCGCTTCGACATCCAAACAACAAGATACCAAACCTAGACGCCCTGGGAAACCTGGGAAATCAATTGCGGTTCGTGACGACTCTGTCATAATCATGAACCTTATTGATAACCCCGACCTTCCTCTCAGTTTGCAGGACAAAAACGATAGGATGCTCTGGGGAGAATTAAACAAGAGGCTTGAACTCCCTAGAATAGAGCCTTTGACCGTCACACGGCTCACTCGGGGGAAGGACTCTAATCACCTAAACCACCCGAGGCTGCTTCGTGTTACACTTAAGAATGCCTCCGACGTAGAGGACGTCCTGCTAGCCAGTCACTTACTGAAGTCCGATGGGAACGTAAGAGTACTGCCCGACATACCGTATTCTGAACGAAATCTCATCCGGAACATCCCTAAGGAATCTTGCGAGGCGTTTTTCCGTGGACGAAATATCATTGTGCAAGGTGTGCCGGAAAATATGGACCCAACTCAAGCAAACTCTGATATTCGGGAATAGAAATTCATTAAGCATTCCTTAAAACTCAAGAACATATTGACCCAACAGGTAATGCGACTAGCCAAGAAAGACGGAGACTCTAGGCACCGGCTATTGAAGATAACCTTCCCCTCCTCCCACATGGCGGCTGCAACTCTGGAAGCATTTCGTGCCAATAGACGTCGGTTGCCAACTGGCATCCATATGCATCCGGATAGGCCCCACGACAGCAGGATCAAGCACAAACGAAAGCTGGAGCTGACAATTCCACTCGTGGACTGTCTTAGTCATAAAAAAACGTGTAAAGGACAGGGACTACCAACTCGGTAAACATCGTATAGGTAGGCTACCTGTCAACTCACACACGGCTCATATAGACAAACGGGAAGAAGCTCACGCGTTCCAAATTGAAAGCATAAACTGCCTATACACGAACGCCGCGAGCTTGACAAACAAAATGGATGAGCTACGTGAACTTAGCAACGCTAATGATGCCCATCTGATAGGAATATCCGAAACTTGGATAACGTCTCAGTTTACGGACCAGGAGTTAGCAATAACTGGGATGTCTTTATTTCGCAACGACAGAAAAACAGGAATGGGGAGTGGGGTAGCACTATACATACGGTCATGCCTGGATGCGCACCAACTTCACAACCAAGAGTTTCACAATCTTGATGAGTCAGTATGGTGCTCAGTAAGATTGTCTACCACCTCGAGGTGTCTAGTTGGGGTCATTTACAGGAAGCCCACTGCCGACATCGAGTATGACAAACGTCTGCTGGAAGGATTAACTCGCTCTACGCGTCTTGGATTCTCTCAAATCCTGATTCTAGGGGACTTCAATCTCCCTAGAATCAACTTCGTGGAACATACATACATTGGAGGTGCCAACTCTACTGAAGCTCTGTTCTTCAACCTTATCGGCGACCTGGGATTATTTGAAAATGTGAAGTCGGCAACCCGTTGGAGAAACAGTCAGACGCCGTCGCGCTTAGACTGGGTATTCACAAATGAAGAATTCCTAGTTGACGACCTCTCAATCCTGGCTCCCCTGGGGAAAAGTGATCACGCCGTCTTATCATTCAGCTTTGTCAGCAAAACGGACCTACGATATCCTACTAGCAACAAGCGCTGGAACTTCAAACGGTTGAATGTGTTAGCTTTACAGGACTATCTACAACAGGTGGATTGGGATGTTCACCCTCAACTTGAAGTGGATGCTCATTGGGATTTTTTACTGCACACGATCTTATGTGCTACTGAGCATTCAGTTCCTCAAATGGTCCCAAAAAGCTACAAGTAACCCCAATCATCAAGAACCACACTCGTCGTTTGCTAAGCCGCAAAAGGCACTGTTGGGCTGAATATAAACGAACTGATAACAACGGCGCGTACAGGCAATAAAAACATATAAGGAACATATGCACAAAGGCAATAAGAGAAGACAGGCTTCAGTTCCAGACCAAGCTTATCGATAGATTCGTCTCCAATCCGAAAAGCTTGTTCAGTTATGCAGCTTCTCTTCGACAGGGCAAGACTGGAGTTTCTCAACTGCTAGGTCCTAATGGCCCGACCAATAACGACAGTGATGCCGCTAACCTTTTGGCTGAACAGTACTCCCGGACATTCCAGCTGACCCACATCAACCATACTGACGAAAGCTTCACCTGCACCTGTACAGGACTTTCCGAAGTGGACCTGAGTGCTGACCTGGTGCTCCGTAAACTGCAGCACCTAAGAAAAGACACTTCTCCTGGTCCGGACATGGTTCATTCCGCTGTTTTGAGGGAAGCAGCTTCAATCCTGGCGACACCACTTAGCGTGATGTTTGCACACTCGCTAAGAAGAGGCAAACTACTGGAAATATGGAAGCTGGCCCACATCACACCAATTTTCAAAGGAGGTCGACGCAGTGAACCCTCATGCTACCGACCAGTGGCCCTTCTCTCCATACCTTCAAAAATTATGGAATCCCTAGTATTCGACGGCATACTAGAACACTTATCATCCTCAAAGTTCTTCTCACCTCAACAGCATGGTTTCAGAAAAGGTCATTCTTGTATGATGAACCTGCTGACTGCGGTGGATAGATGGACAACCATCCTTGATCGCAAGGAGAAGGTTGACGTCATCTACCTGGACTTCTCCAAAGCTTTTGATAAGGTCAACCACGCATGTCTTATCAAGAAGCTTGGACGATTGGGTATAAAACCCCCTTTGATTGACTGGCTCTCTTCATATTTAGATAACCGACACTTTAAGGTCAGGATTAACTTCACTCTCTCTCAGGCTATGGAATGTCCTAGTGGGGTCCCCCAGGGTTCAATACTAGGACCTCTTCTCTTCTTGATTTATATTAACGATCTTCCTCAACAAGTTTCATCTGACTTATTGCTTTTTGCTGATGATGTGAAACTTTGGAGAGAGATACGTAATCATAATGATATACTAGTTCTGCAGGAGGATCTGACCCGACTTCAAAGTTGGGCAGACGACAACGGACTTACCTTCAACACTTCAAAGTGCAAAGTAGTCCATCTGCGACATGTTGCAGACTATAGTTATAACTTAGGTAACTCCCCTCTAGAAGTTTCCCAAGTTGAAAAAGATTTGGGAGTGTTGGTACCCTACGACCTGAAATCGTATGCGAACTGTGACAAAAACGCTTCTCAAGCAAACCTTGCACTGGTAACATTGAAGCGCATTTTTGGCCAGTTTGACGGTAGAACCTTCCATATAATCTTTAACAGTTTTATTCGTCCCCATTTAGAGTACGGAAACATAGTATTTCCTCCCTCCCTCCAAAAGTATAAGGACACTCTGGAACGTATCCAACGTCGAGCCACGAAATCAGTTCGGGGACTCAAATTCAAACCTTATGAAGAGCGCCTCAAATCACTTAACCTTTACCCGTTAGAGTACAGGCGTCTTAGAGGTGATCTTCTTATGACTTATAGTATCCTTAATACTTCTGGTCATCCCCTTAAACATCTTCTTAAGCTTAGTCATAACACTAACCTGAGAGGTAACACCCAGAAATTGGAGACCCTACATAGCAGAACAGACTGCAGACACAACTTCTACTCCGTTAGAGTTGTCGAGTGCTGGAATTCGCTGCCGACTGAGCTAGTCCAAGCGACCTCCCAAGAGTCCTTTAAGAGGAAACTTGACTTATTCTTAAGGACTAAGGATAACATATTATTATGATTTACCAAATTCTTTCTTCCTCTATTATCGTTAATATACCTAGGTTCTTGCCTGGAGGTATTGGTGATCCACTGCTACTAGACACGGAAGCCCGTTAAGCGAAAGCTTCTTCTATTCCGTCCTCAACCATTTGAACCATTTGAACCATTGGATATTGGATGGAGTCATTGAGGATTGAATAAATCACCATAGTATCGCATTTCACGAAGTTCAAAAATGCTAATTAACATTACAAATTTTCGTTGGTGCGAAAATCTTTCCGACGTAGATTTAATTGTACCCCTACATGGTATAAGTGCATCAAATGCAGACACACTTATTACAAGTCAATATGTGAAAGTAAGTTATAATGAATGCCGTTCTGTTGAAACTATTTACACGACCGATTTGCCAGTTGACGCTTAGTTAATAAAATGATGACAGTAGTATCTTCTTTACCGTTATTATGAATAGGCTCCCGCTTTAACTGTCTCAATATACTTGGAGAGTGTTTTTATTCGCACGAAATAGAGATATAAATGTTAAATGTGTAGTGTCTGGTACCAATATTTATACATGACTCATCCTGGTTTTAAACAGATCTGAGTAACTTAGACAGCATATGGCTTTAGGGTCATTTTTTCATAATAACCCTTTCGATTCTATACGGAGTTTTGACATAAGCATTCGTTCACGTTTTATTTTTGTGTCCTTATATTTATACTTTCATGCGTCTTGTGTGTACTTGTTTGTCTGTTATTCATTGTTCTATTCCGTTCTCGTTTCTTTTTCTCGCTATGCATCACCTCTTTTGAGCAATATTAACGTTTGTAATGAATAGTATTGCAATTTAGCATGTTTATCTTCTCCGGTCTGCTTCTCCAATTCGTTTATCTTATTGTCTGTCTGTGGCAACGAGTGTATTAAATGTACGTATCCAGAATTTATCATCTCACTTGACTTGTTTTGTTATCTAACTCTAATTAAGTCTTTGATAATATACGAGAGTAGCCGGAGTGTATATTTCGTTTACATCATCATACGGACAAATTGGAGTCAGATCGACGGGCCATTAAAAATGCTGTATGAATCAGGTAATAGGTAGAATATTTAATTAACTAAAAACCGACACATTTATGACGTCATGAACACAGTTTTCGCGGAAAATCCAAGCCAGCTTCTGGTGAAAAAGTGGGTTGGTTAAAAATTTGGATGACTACAGTATAGCTAACTGAAATCAAGACGTGGCTAATAAATTTATTCTCTGAGCTTTTTTATGACCTCAGGTTAAAATAGTAAATGTGATCTTCTTATCATCTGGAAAGATTAGAGTTGATCTGTCTTATTAGATCAAAGGCCTGGTTGTACCCATAGTCTTGATGTAGTTTGTGTTTCTCGAGGCTGAGTTTATTGACCTATATTAAGTGAATAAGTTCCGTTAACACTAACAAAATGCCCTGAAATTTAACAATGAAGTTATGTAACGTATTCATTTTAAATCAAAATTGCAAACCTATCAGAACTGGAGATTGAACGAGTAAGGTCTTAATTATGCTGCTTTCAACCAAGTTTAATAAAATAGACTATAAATCCCGACCCTTTGTGCCATGAAAGTTCCCTAATCCCCAACTTATTAGAAACTGAGATCTTTAATTATGGAACAGAAGGCCACTTAGCAGTACTTTCTTGTTTCAATTTAACCTTAGTCGTATTAATATAAGGAACTGACTATGTACGCGTCGAGCGTTTTGGCGATTTCTGGTTTGGTTTACGAACTAAATACACGTTCAGTCAAATACTTCTATATGAGGATCTAAAACTGGTTTAAGTCTGAAATAATATTTATCCAAGTGTAGCTCGTAGTCCTCTTCAAGCCGACTTATTTAAATACTAAATTCATTCGATGTGAGTAAAAGCGTCTCGCATCAAGCTTATTGTAGATCCACAACTTTTGCACCATAAACAAGATCTTTATTACTTTAAACGTTAACAGGAGATTTATTAATCATCGAACATCAGCTTATAGCCTCATGAAGCAAAAACAACCTAGGGAATCAGAGATATCTACAGAAGCAGTTAGAGTCTGGCATAATCTACTGCTTCTGTGCATCTAGTACTCATCCAGTCATAACCAATAGGTGTTAGGGTGATTTTAACCTTAGATATCATTTATTACCATCGTTAAACGGTATCCTATCTTTAGGTAGAAGGATTTTAGTAGGTTGCTCACATACTCAGTGTCAACAACCACATAGACTAAAATTTCTAGTCGCATAGACTAGCAAAACCATTCTTCAAGAAGTCAAAAATATAAATTTATGCTGTTACATCCAACAGATTGATAGGAAACCGAGAAAGTATATTTAGTGTCGTAATAGGTTGTAGAAGCGAAGCAGGATAACTGGGTGCAAAAACTTTACAACAAATCAAATTTTCAGAGAAGTGACTTCAGGTAAAGTTTAGCGATTATGTTTTCATTTAGTGAATAAAAAATCTGGAACAAATTCACCATTACCAGATGTCAGTTCTTTAAAAAAGTCTGTCCAAACTCAGAGAATGAGCAGAGCGTAGATTTAGCTAAGGGAGATCTCAGTTTGTGATAATATCTAACCATATAGCTTCAGCTACTTTACCGTACTAAGTTTACTTAGCTTGAGAGCTCATAATTATTGCTACTTTCACTTGATTTTAAACATTATTTTAGAGACGATTTGTAACAGATATATGGTAGAAATCGTTCCATTTGGTTTCTAGAACAAAACAAAGTTAACCAGTTAAGTCCGAATTTCGACCACGAGCATACTTTTTAAGGCTTTCAAGTTTGATTAGTAAGCGAAAAACCTTCAAAAGATTCCTTTAATTCCATTGAAAACTTTCTGGCTAATCAATATTATCAGCGTAGAACGTTACTCAAAACAAGTGATTCAATGAATGTAACACAACATACTGTGAATCAGTTATCAGGGACATTGGCGCCTTTTGATCTATAATCTGAAATCTTAACAGCTTATTAGTTTATTTAGTCGATAATTTTAAGGTTACAATTTGCCAAAACATCTTTATAGAAAGCCGATATAGTTACTCTTTGTATGCCATTTTATGAGAAACTTTTAATTACTGATTTTATTTCTTTTTTGGGTCCATATGAAAATATTGTCATCTTAATTCTAACCATATGTACATATGTTTTTTTCGTGGTTCAATAACCACATAAACTTCAACTTTTTTAGATCTATTTCGTTTGTTTGATGCTACCAAAGTACATAAAATATAGTAAGAAGAACTTGTCTCAATCTAGGGATTCTTTACTGACTGTTTTTTTCAGTAACTTGTTTTGGTTACATATGAACGAACTTCGGTAAATTGCAACAAAAGTTTCTAAATGTTATCACAGACACTTGCAGCATCTAGCGCATGTAAATATACCTGCGCTTTTAAGATATATGGACAGGTTTACCTATATATACTTAAGATTAAAAGTTACTACTGAGTGTCCAAATTTATTACCGCAGGTTATAGACAGGGAAATATTATATTTGTATTTTACATCTTGTGGTTTCCATAGGTTGTTGTCAAGCCGTACATTTTTGAATGTGCGTTGTACAAACCGATCAACGTCGAAGAAAGCACTTTGAGACTAACAAATGATGTGGCTGAGTTTAACCTCAAGAAATCTAATGCTGAACTATGGAATCAACTGATATTAGATGACATGAGTAATTTCATAGATATATTTCATATTGTTATTATATTTTTTACTAATTAAGAATTAAGATGCTTAATATTTACAGATTAATCAACCCTTCAGAGGATAGAAAACGTCTGTTACAAATAAAGCAAAATGCTATACTTGAACATCAAGAACGCGAAATGAAACGCGCTAAAGCAAACAAAGAAATGGATGTAAGAGGTAAAAAATACGCATTAGAACAGATTATGAAAGTAACTTCCTGTACGTATTTTTAAAAAGTTGTCCTTGTTTATTAGTTAGAGAATGTATCTCGTGAAAAAATCAGACTTGAAAAAGAGCAGGCTAGCAGGCAAGCAATAAACGAGTTTGTAAATGCTTTTAATAAATCTAGTCAAGAAGAAAATGAGGTAAGTATTCAAGAATATAACATGAAGTCGATTTCTGTGTTAAACTAACATAGGCCAAACTAGTGTTGGAAATATCAAAGGACATTATTTAAACTGATTGAATAAGTGTAGAACCCGCCGTAATAATGCTTCAGTTTGGTTTGAAAAAATTATTACCATCATGACAAATAGCAGCCGACTGAGAGTGTTGAAGAAACAATAAATGTAACTTAAAGAAAGATGCGAAGATGAGAAATAAAAGCACATGAGTAACCTTGACCAAAACTCTATCGTACAGAGGTAGTAAACTGCAGACTCTGGTTGACACCAACATTTTGATAAATTAACAGTACATTTGGGAATTTATCTCTGAACCATAGGTAATGATTTATTGTAGTGTTACCCTATCATATTTTGTCTACCTTAAGGTCCTTTATCGTCCTATTCTTAGTCCTGATAATGGCACATTTTGGAGTAAACCGTGAATATTTTTTCCCATTATTCAACAATAGGTACTCTTAATTCGTCTCAGCATCAAAAGCCACCACTAAACATTTCAAGGAGAAAACATTCCTCTCTCTAAATGACCAAACCGCGTTTTTTCCCACTTAATCCTTTAAAATTTATTAACCACCGTAACTTCTGTGACTGAGAACAGGAATAAACCAAGTCTTTAAAAGTCTATCTTTCAAATATATCCCCACTAATCGGAATTGTTGGATAGGTATCTGAGATCTACATTCATAGAGTCCACTTATTTGTCCTTTCAATTTAATCAATTTGGCACCATGGATATAATTTCTTTCTCTGTGTACGGGACTGACCACTTTCGGTGCTTTAATCTTCAAGTGATGTTCCACGGTAATTTCTACTATTAAAGATAGGAAATAGTTTCGATTGACTCATTCACTATTATCAAACTGTTTGAGAAACGGATCACGCTACCTCGTTTGGGAAAAATTCTATTGACCACTCATTTAGTCTGGTTTCTAGGATAAATCATCGTAAGTGCTTTCTGACCCTAGGTAAACAATTGATTTTGTGTACTTTGGTGATGTTTTAATAAAAATAAATATTAGATTTTATCCAATATCTTTCCTTTATAACGTTGTTTTCTATCAAAAGATATGTTAGCCATAACTACTGCAAGATATACAGATATGGTATAAGTTTTAAGCCTTTGTAATATGCAGTAGACATCAAGGATCACAGAGATAAACCAAATTTTATACTATATCATAACCAAATAATAATGCAGTGGTATAATTCTGGTATTTTTCGCCCTATCTAGGTCAGCAGCTTCTTATTAGTTGGTGATATACGCAAAAACTCAGTGATTACACATATAGAATTTTGTATTCATTCGTAAAATGATGGAATTAGACGATGTTTTGTTACATTTGAATAGTAATATTCGTGTTCATTAGAACTTACCAAAGTCCTTTATTGGGAATTTGTTCATGGAATTAATAAATCCAAAGGATACTCTATTAAAGTAGGTTTTCTCACCATAACGTCTCTGAAATAACACACCATTGAACTGAGTTCTACAGGACTTGCAATCAATCAGTCAGTAAACTGATAATTTAAACTATTTTAGGAACACATTAATTTTTCAAATCCTTCGGTTTGTTAAGGTTTACTTGTGTTATTACCATTTTGATTTATGATATGCTCTATGGAATAAACCTTTTCTTTAAATTAGTGCAAATAAGTAAATAAATGTCAACTTAGTTTTATTTTGTTAAAAAATACAAAGATGCAAAATAAAATTGCAGAAGCCCGAAGATTTTCTAAACAATATATGATGAAAACCATTGGTGAAGAAAACAACAGTATGTCGATAAATATCTTTACTCCCTTTCAACATAATTACTCATATTAGTGGAATTAAATAAGGATATCCAACAACGTTTAGCATTTATTGAGAAACCAATAGATTTGCCGGTGAGGACTTCATCTACAATCGAAGTTAAATTTACACCTAGAGTATTTCCTACACCTGAACGAGAGTCAACAAAACAAGCTGAGGACGAGGTAATTTTAATGGAAAATTACATTTGATTTCATAACACAAATTAACTTATAGCTATTAAAATATTTGTTATGGTTTAAACTGTAGTATATTTGTACTCTTCTGTTATAACTTCTCATGAATAACGTCAACATGCTCACCTGCGCAATGTGAAGCAAAATTAATCATACTTTTATATGTACTTATTTATATTGTACCTGCGTTTAGAAAAAACTGGACAGTTCCTAACGTTTCAGTTAGTTATTTTGTGACACATGTTACACTGATATAAAACTTTGATACAGGAACTAGAGTGTTGAAATTTAGTGATTTAGTGGTATCACAATGTTATTTCATAGATCCTGATCCCTTGATAAGTTTAATTAAAGTGAGAAGAATAAGATTTTCAGAACGACATGAAATCATTGTATTTCAATGCTTCTCACCAGCTTCAAACGGCGTGAAGCTACATTAAGAATATTGCGAACGAAAGTGTATGAATCGTTGTAAATTAAGCTTAGTTCAAAATGACAAGGAAAAAGCATAAGGGATAAGAAGAGGAAACAATATATTTAACGTAATCATTGAGATATATGTGTTATTGTATTTACATCCTCTCTCCTTTTTACTTAGTGGCTGAATAAACAAGCCGAATATAGAAGGAAATTACTGGACCGTGTGGTGCCTGATGACTTGTCCATGAATGAACTAGATCCTATATGGTTACGCAAAAAAGGAGAGTAAGTTTTGTGTTATCACTATGTAAGGTCCAGCGGTCAAACTCCTGCTGTAGACGAATTTACGTCTTGTTTAAGATATTACCAGTTATTGACTGAATGACTGAGTCAAGTTGGTAGGTGTAAGTCACCAGGTCGAGGTTCGCGTGGTTATCGTGCTCAGTGGTTAGAGACACTGAGTGACATGGCATAAAATCAGTCACAATGGCGCAAATGCATTTACTCTTTATCTTCACTTAGATCTTGAGTTTTAGAATTATATCATAGCAATTTTATTCCGCAAACTCATTTTCCCCTCTAAATCATATTGTTTATACCTAGTGCTTTCTACTGCTACTGATACGGTTGCACCTTCTACCACTCTGAGATCAGTCTTGGTAATTCTGTTTCGATGTGCTGATATGGTGTAGGAACCTGAATCAGTGCACATATGTACCAGGTTTTAAGTTGACTATAAATGGCTGAATGATTAAAATTTTTAATAGTTTGTGGGAAATAAGTAGATTCAGTCCTTCGTCATTTGCTTAATTACTTACGCCTGTTACTCTCAATGGAGCATAGGCCGCCGACCAGCATTCTCCAACCCACTCTGTCTTAGGCGTTCCTTTCTAGTTCTATCCAATTTTTGTTTATTCTTCTCATGTCGGTCTCCATTTCTCGGGGTAATGTGTTCTTTGGTCTTCCTCTTTTCCTTCAGCCTGTAGGATTCCATGTGAGAGCTTGTCTTGTGACGCAGTTGGCTGCTTTCCTCAATGTGTGTCCTATCCACTTCCTGATTTCTTCCTCCGGTGAAATATGCTTTGTTCTCTCTCACAGTAGGTTGTTGCTGATAGTGTCTGGCCGACGGATCCGAAGTATCTTGCGTAGACATCTGTCAATAAACACCTGTATCTTCTGGATGATGGCTTTCGTAGTTGTCCAAGTTTCCGCCCCATACAGTAGAACTGTCCTAACATTTGTATTGAAAATTCTGGTCTTGGTGTTGGTTGACAATTGTTTTGAGTTCCAGATGTTCTTCAGTTGTAAATATGCTTGCTTTGTCGATCCGCACGGATCCGTCTACGGAGTCCTCCATTTTGTTTAACAACACCCTGTTGAAGACTTTTCCTGGTATTGAGAGAAGAGTGATGCCCCTGTAGTTATCACACTTGCTGAGATAGTCTTTCTTTGGTATTTTGATCAGAATTCCTTATTTCCAGTCTGTTTGTATTTGTTCTTCATCCCAAATCTTACTGAAGAGAAGGTGAAGTATCTTTGCAGTTACTGCCACGTCTGCTTTCAGTACCTCTGTTGGAATGTTGTCTGGTCCTGCTGATTTGCCGCTCTTGATTTGTCTGCTGGCCATGTTGATCTCTTCCATTGCTGGTGGACCAACATCGATTGGGAGGTCCGTGGGTGCTACTTCGATGTTGGGTGGGTTCAGTGGAGCTAGTCGATTCAAGAGTTCTTTGAAGTGTTGTATGCAGCTGCTTCGTTGTTCTTCAATATTGATGATTACCTTACCTTCCTTGCTTTTCACTGGTCGTTCTGATTTACGGTAATTTCCAGCGAGTTTCTTTGTTGTGTCGTGCAGTTGTCTCATGTTTCCTTCTCTTGAAACCTTTTCCGCCGTCATTGCCGAATCTTCCACATATTTACGCTTGTCGGTTCTGATGCTCCTCTTCACTTGCTTGTTTACTTCTGTGTATTTGGTTTGTGCGTTGGCTTTTTCTGCTCTTGTTCGTCTGGTATTGATTTCTGCCTTCTTGTTCCTCCTTTCTTGAACTTTATGCAGTGTATCAACAGTGATCCATTTCTTGTGATGGTGCTTCTTGTGGCCCAGAACCTTCTGACGTGTTGAAGTGATTGCCTCTTTTATCCCTTTCCAGCTGCTTTCCATAGAGTAGATCATGAAAGGCCTGGAACCTGTTGCTGAGGGCTATCTTGAATTTGTTGAGTTTGTCAGTATCCTGAAGAAACTTTTGTAGTGTTTTCTGCGCCGTTGTCCAGTGCTTCTTAAGTTTTAATCTCATCTTGGCGACCAGCAAGTGATGATCTGGTGCTATATCAACTCCTATCCTGATTCTCACATCCTCCGTCGTCCTTCTGAACTTTTTGTTGATGCAGATATGGTCGATTTGGTTCTGCGTAGTGTGATCCGGTGAAGTCTATGTGGTTTTGTGAATGCGTTTATGTGGGAATATAGTGCCGCCTATGACCAGTTTATTGAAGGCACATAGGTTTGCAAATCTCTCACCATTTTTGTCCCTTTCTCCTAGTCAGTCCATGTCGTTTCATGACATCTTCGTATCCGGTGTTGTCCATTCCAACCTTGGCATTTAGGTCTCACCTCAGAATGGTCAAGTTCTTTGCTGTGCACTTCTCGACAATTGACTGCAGCCTATCGTAGAATTGATCTTTAACGTCTTCATTGTAGTGGTTGGTAGGCGCATAGCATTGGATAGCGTTCATTGTAATACCCTCTTTCTTTGTTTTGAAGGAGGCTTTGATGATCCTTGGTTCATGAGATTCCCATTCTATAAGTGCATTTTGTGTTTGTTTGGACAGCATCAATGCAACTCCTTGTGTATGTGTAGCATTTTATTCTTCATGGCCGGATTATAACAGAAGCTGCCCTGAAACTCGTCGTTGTCCAACCTGCGTCCAATGTGTTTCACTAATCCCAAGCACCTCTAGGTTGTATTTCCTCATTTCTGTAGCAATTTGGAAGTCTCTTCCAGTCTCCCACATTGTTCGGACGTTGCATGTACCTATAGGAATTGTTGCTCTGGTTGTTGGAAGGGGCATCGGCCTCGTGAATTCCGAAGGAACTTGGCTTTTATCATGAGGCGTCATAATTTTTCCTTAGATTCCCAGGGCAGAGTATAAATGGTTTGGATTATTTTTCTACGGGATGGAGTGGCTTACCCCATGCCCAACCCTCCTCCTTTATCCGGGCTGGGGACCGGCATTAGCCTGCGGAAAGCCTACAGTCGGACTTTTCTTCATTTGCTCTTTGAGTAAATTACAAGTTTGTAAGAAGTTACATTTGAACCTGTTAAGTAGATGAACATAAAAAAATCGTAATATTCATGTGATTAAACTCTACATATCTTCACTGAACTAAATAAACCAAATGAAAGTTAAATACTATTAATAAATAACCAGTGATAAATCTTCAAGAAACTTTTAGTATTGAGATGTATGCTACTGATTTCAACAGATATAAGTAGTATGTATCACCAATCGAAAGTAAAATGCCTGGAGGCAGAAGTCTAAGATCAAAGAAAAGAGAACGAGAACAAAGAATGATTAGTATTGCATCAAATGAACAATAAAATCTGAGACGATTGTCCGACATTTGCAGAAGAAATAGTCAAGTTTGAGATAATTGATTGGCAATCTGCAAATTAAGTAGTTATTGTATGGCTCTCCGATTTTCTGTAATTTTGTACTCGGATGTATTTGAATGCAAATACAACTCTGTAATACCGTACTTAGATAAAAAAGATAAATATTGCAATGACCGGTAGAACCTATAGGCCATTCTTTAGTGCAGCGACATCTATTAGTGATTTGAACGAAAGGCTCAGGAAATATCAGTGAATTTCAATTACGTCTACTGCACTGATAGATTCATGCAAACTTATCTCATCAGGCTCTGAACACGATGAAGAGCGCTAACAAGTCAGATCTAGGTTAACCAAAAGTCTAAGGGACAACCGTGAGCAGTGGTGGGCAACGAAATCAAGAGAGATGGGAAAGGCAGCGGCTATAGTTAACACTAGACAGCTTTTCAGACTACTAAAAGAAACTGGAATTAAGCTGTCAAGCGTAAGTGAGATCTCGAAAAAAGACAAAACTCTTATCTGCTCTCAGACCGGACGTTAAGAATGATGGGGGAACACCTTAAGGAGCAGTTCAGCTGGCTTTCTACCACTCTACAACTACCCACCATTCCCAAACAGCTTGAATGGAACAAGTTGTTGCTCCAGAACTGACCTGCGTCAACACCTGAACTAAGGATAGGGAGTGAAGTAGTCGAACGCTTAGACAACTCCACTTATCTTCGAAGTCTGATCAGCACTAATGGGTTTGTGTCTGATGAAATCTCTACAGGGACTCAGAAAGCTCGTTGGGCTATGGCCAACTTACGTCACCTATGGCGAAGACGAGATATCTGTCTATAAATAAAAAGACTAATATACTGCGCGGCAGTTCATTCTGCTCTACTTTACTGTTGCGAAACGTGGCCATTAAGAGTAGAAGATACTCGTAAGTTACTAGTATTTGACCACAGATGTCTTAGAAAAATTGCCAGCATCTGCTGGGATCACCGAGTAAGTAATAGTGAGGTGAGATGCAGGGTATTAAGAAATGATGGACAATTAGTTGATGAGGTTGTAAATCTTCATCGACTGTGATGGTTGAACCACTTGTTACGTATGCCCAAACGCCGATTACCACGACGCGCTATGCTGAGTACTATTGTGGATGGTTGGAAGAGAGTTAGGGGCGACCAAACGAAAACGTGGCATCAGTTCATAAAATCACTAACTTCTAGTCTGAGCCATGTTGGTAGATGCAGACTACTTGGGTGTGGTCCGAGTGACTATCATAACCAGTGATTGGAATGGAATGATTGTAAATGGACCTCAGTCCTACAGGAGGTCGGTCGCTGAACAGTAATGTCTCTGACTCAAGCTGGGTGACACGCGGTCAAGTTTTCTTGGGAGCACAAGCTCCCTCAAGATTACAAGTACACCTTACTGACAAGTGCCAAATAGCAAGGAATCTAGGTCTAGGGTCTCCTGTCGACTACATCCAATCACCACCTTACAGAAACTGGAGACATTCTGATGGTTGAAAATCAATTTTTGTTTTAGGTTAACACTCGTGGTGGCAGTAATTGATAGTAAAATCTTCGTAATTAAATCGTCTAAGTGAAAGGATTTCGCACTGCTGCAAAAAATTCTGACACTAAATACAGTAATGAATTTAGCCCATATCAAATAATAATAAGATATTATTGTATACTGATAGATCATCTGTTGTCTGGTTCTTAGACATACTGATCTTAACGCTTACTTGATATCTGGAGACTTTATCATCTAAATGAGTTAAATAGGCCGATTGTGAGAGTCCAGTTTTTCATTCTCTCCTTTTGTTTGCCTCTTACTGTGAGAGAATGTCATTATTACTAACTACATTGTATCGTTTCTTCGTATGCAGTTATGATTGTAACTAATAAACTGTTTATATCATTCAAAATTGTTTTTATAAGACATGTGACGTAAAATTGCATCGCATCAGCCCAAACTGTGACACTTCGGGACGATATACGAACAGAATTAAAATGGATAAAAGATTATTATTATTATTATTATAAACAAGAACGATGTTGTAAAAAGGGAAAGTGTTCGATAAAAAAATAAGCTGTAATTGAAATTATAGAGGATGTTAAGCAATGAGTGCTACTGCATTACTATCATCAAGATATATGCTTTTTAAGACTTCTAGGACTATAATTCAATTATTTGCAGTCATTTGCCTTAGCCAGATAAAAGTCTACAAACACAGCTTTTATGGAGAAAAGTCGAAACAATGTTGTGTAACACCTAGTGAAAAATTTGACTAATTATACGTTGTTATATTCTATGAAAATGTAGAGGAAGCGTATCATAAGAGGGATTTGTAAATATGAAAGAATATTTTCTTTTAAGTTGTTTAAATGTCTTATACATTCTTATATTAAAAATGAATTCATTCATTATTTAACTTAGAGAGAAATATCAGTATGCAATGTTTAACATTTTATTATTATTTGTCAATTTTTTCAAAAGCTCATTATTTCAAGCTGGAGACTATGAAGCTGCTGTCATTGCATATACAGAAGCTATAACACAAAATCCTAAATTACATTCGTATCCTTTACGTTAAACTATTGAATAATTGGAAGAAACTTATTTTTTATCAGTATTCATTTTAAATTTTATAAAAGTCGACCAGATAATCAGTTTATATCACGTTCCTGCTTTATGTCAGTGAAACATGGCCGGTAAGAGTAGAGGATATTCGTAGGCTACTAGTATTCGATCATAGGTGTCTTCGAAGCATTGGTCGTATATCCTGGAACCACCGAGTAAGTAGTGCAGTTGTTAGGAAACGGGTATTAGGTAAGGATGGCAAATCGATTGATGAAGTAGTGAAATTTGATCAGTTGAGATGGCTGGGACCGTGTTACGTATGCCCAACCACCGACTGACCCGACGTGCAATGCTTTATGGTGTAGGAGCAGGTTGGAAGAAAGCTAGTGGCGGCCAGACCAAAACATGGCACAAATCCATGAAGTCGCTGACAAGTGGACTGAGCCATGTTGGTAGGTGTAGACTACCTGGTTGGGATTCGCGAGATGATAGCAATCGATGGTTAGAGACCTTGAATGACATGGTTCAAAATCGTTGGCAATGGCGAAGGTGCATCCACTCTTTGTGTTCTGCCAAATTCTAATCTTCTGAATTCTTCATGTCCGTATCCTTTTTCTCTTTCCAAATTTATTTCAATGGATTATACTCCTTGAATAACATCTTCAAACCCTTATTTTTCACATAATACTTATACTCTTACTACTTCTACCACTATGAGATTTGAATCGACCACTGCATCTTTGTGTCAACGTGGTATGGCAACTCGAACTGATGTACGTATGTACGAAGTTCTACGTTGTGACTGACTGAATGATACCCTCATTTCGAGATGATTCTTCAAATCAATTGTCAATTTATGATAAAAGATTTACTTCAAAATTAAATTAATCTAAATCAACCACTTATTTTGAAAAAATTCTATTTCAGTAGTAAATAAATAAAACATTAATCTTGATGATAATACACTGAATTGAGTAAAATTAATTCATATAACAAATTAGAATCCACCTTGTTTTTTGTTTCACGACTCAAACTTAATAAGATAGATAACATGATATTTAATAAGTTTTACTAAATGAACTCTTGATCTGATTTCCTAGCCAGTTCTAATAATCCAAGGCTGAATCTACATGGCAACTTGAACACAAGAGAAAAGATGCGAAAACTATTGATAAGGATTTATTTTTGACTTACAAAATAAATCAACATAATTTAATAATATATTACATTTGATATGATTTGTTTACAGTTAGATTAATTGTTAGGTTTGTATACATTGAACTGAATTGTATTTAATAATAGTACTGTGTGAATACATTTACTATATTAATATAATGAAGTATTTAGGATACTTCTTAAGATGTGCATAAATGTCATAAAAGATTGAGAAAAGAAAATCAATTTCATAGGTCGTTCGCAGTCTAATTTATTAAGCCATTAATCTCTATGTCAATTTTCATTGTAAATGAATTATTTTTCTCTTCAAACGGATTTATCATTATCAGAATTCATCTATAATTTTAAATTAACTGAATTTATATTGGTCTATATATGTTTTATTAATTAGAAGCTAATAAATGATAGAAATTGAGAGTTTACTCCTGAAAGCAAGCTGGATTATCAAGTTGTTCGAGCAACATTATGCTACTAATTATAAACCGATTAATCATAAGAGATTAATTAATATCTGTTACTTGGTGTTGTCAGAATTCTCTAAATGAAATTGTACCTTGGCCACTAGACTAAGTGGCTCAATATTCCATACAGCATTTTCTGCTGTTGGGTAGTTGGAGATGATTGGGAGGAAACCTTAAATGTAGGTTTCGTTCTAACTGGTACGTGTTAGTTATATCAATCTTTCGATAACGAAGTCTATCCATGAGATCAAAACCTATATCACTTGTTCTAATTATTATTTACAAGTATCTCATCTAAAAACGTTTTGCATGATAATCGGTACTTTTTCATTTAACTATTTTGCATTTTGTGAAGATTATCATGTAAAATATTTTATTATTATTAGCTTTATTCAATATTATATTTTTAGTACAATATAGAACTCTCAGCACAAAGTATTTCCACAAGTTTCCTTTTCTTACTTCTTGGTCGATCCTGACGATAAATATTGATTGATCACCAGTTAGAAGTTAGCAGTCCGATAAATCGATATCTAAATTATGTACATTCTTTTCGCTGTATATTACTAGCAACTAAGATACTTCTGATTAGGCCTTTTGTATCTTGTACGACGAAAGGTTGTACATTTTCCAGAAATGCACCTGAATAGGTTATGCGATTAATAGCCATAATGATGTATTAAAACAAACAAAATTAGATAACTTATTGAAATATCTAGATGGAAGGAACAGGTAGCCCAGATGTTCAAGCAGGACGTCATACTATTGATTTACAAAAAAGCGTGTTCTCTGATTTTAGTTATCCTATATAATAACCAGAAGATGAATGAAAATCTTATTTCTCATCATATGCTTTTAGTCTCGTGTGAATAACTTTCACTTTAACCAAGTAGAACAGTTTTTTTTAAAGCAGTTTTAATCTAGTTATTGTGGATGAGGTGACAATAATCCATGGGAAAGTTTGCTTAATTGTATATTGAAAATTTTTGCTGAAAAAATATCTGTTTCTATTCCTTAATCCAAACTTTGAAAATTCAATTAAAGGGCTTATTCGAATCGAGCTGCATGTCACTTACAATTGCGGAATTATTTTAAGGCTCTAGAAGATAGTTCAATGGCACTAGATCTTTGTGTACCGCCTGTAGCACAAAATTTAAAATCACGTGTGCGTGCACATATTAGGCGTGGAGCAGCATTTTGTAATCTACAATTATACAAAGAAGGTGGGTACGTTGATAATTACATTAAATGTTGAGTTAATGGGAAAATTCACGACTTGTTACACTCACTATATTATTTTACCGTTACGTTTGTCCGTCAGTATGATTTACTTGTTGAGTGAACTAACTGACATGTTTCTCAATATTAAGTGCATACAGGTCGCACGCATCGTATCTTGTAGATAACACCTAAAGTACGATCAAGGACAATAAGGAGAAGCATTTAACTTAGCATACTATCTGAAATACTAATGTCATTTGTCACAAACGTTATACAGCATAAAGTTACATTACTTATTATCTCTTGTAGTTTAGAGTATACATTGTTTTAAACGTGGATGATAGTAGTGTCAGTGATTTTACCCTTAATATATAAATATACGAGTGGCAGAAAATACAACGATTCCCGGGGTTTCCTGAGATTGAAGCCAAATTTCAGTGATCTCAACTCTTGACCTGAACTACTATGTTATACTTCCAAACACCTTTTGGTTAAATTTTTTTGAAAATGAGGATATTTCGAAGTGAAGTGCCATAGTGATGACTCTAAAATAATAGTTTCATAAATTTGGTTCTCCTGATAAATTTGAACAAAGCAAAAGCAATAATATCCCCAAAATAAAATGGATTCATTTTGTTTCAAGGCTTTTGATCGGCTCCAACACAGCCTAAAATTACATAGAGTAATGTAGTTAGAAACATATCTGATATACTTCTATGAGTATACTTGAGATGAATGTTCGAAACAGGATCAAAACTGTGAAAAGGGGAATAAGATACATTTCACCAAACAGTTGAGATTGACAAATTTTTATATTTTGAATTTATAGTCGTTCAGAGTAGAAGAAGTGAGATCATCCACACTAATAATCATAATGAAAAAATGATCAAAAATCAATCAATATAATTTGTATCTAGTTCAAGTCAATTTGTGAGCATCAGTAATACTATGCATAAGGTGAAAATTACCCGATCACAATTATAATTGCCCTGACAATGATAGGATTATCATGCTTCCATTCCGTATACATAGTTCAAGTTTGGAAAGTTCGATAACAACTGACTTGTTATGGTTTTGATTCAGTTTTTAACACCCATTTCAACTACATTCATTGATGTATGCCAAATATTTGTTCCCAATTATACTATTCTTTGTAACTTCAGGATGTTTGCGGCCAATGAAAAGCCATTTTATTCTCCAAGTATTGTTGTTTCCACATTGATAAAGTCTTTATATACTGATTTTATAAAATACTAACTCATGATGTTACTGGATATATATATCTATGTATAAAATTGTAAAGAATCTATACTATTCAAGAAGATAATGATTATCTGTTTGAGTTTTATGA
Source organism: Schistosoma mansoni (assembly GCF_000237925.1). Taxonomy (NCBI): domain Eukaryota; kingdom Metazoa; phylum Platyhelminthes; class Trematoda; order Strigeidida; family Schistosomatidae; genus Schistosoma; species Schistosoma mansoni. Next base: position 87,357 of record NW_017386083.1, on the reverse strand, counting down.
ACTGTAGATTTTAATCATATAGATTGTGTGATGATTTCAAAACTCTTGACATAGTTCTCACTGAAATGAAGTACATCACATTGGATTAATTCAACTTAACATTTTTACTGAATACTTTTGTTAATTGATTCGTGAGCCTTTTTCATTCAAGTGGTGAACGTTTTAAGTCTTTATATTTTTACCAGTCGTTGGTTAATCTGAATATCTACCTACCCGAAATTCTCTTTCATATTAGCTCAATAAGGAATATATCATCATAAGCGTAAGAAATTCGTTATGATTTTAAACTGTGAAACGAGTAATTCATGTTGATCTAAAGGATTTTAGTAACTAAGTTGTCAGTTTCGTTAAACATAGTCATAGTTATAACTCAGTTGTCTTTTGACTGTCGTTCTAATATTAATTTAAATTACACCTGAGTATTTTTAAAGATGAACCTTCAACAAATTAATCATTATTCGTAGTTGCAAACAGTCTATCATTTTTGTTGTTGTATCATTTTATATTAACTCCCAAGTAATCATTGTTTAAGACTTCAAAATAAGAATCTTCCTAGTATATATTTTACGTTAGTTATGAGATATTTAAAGTGCTCTAAACTGAATATCGTAAAACTCATATTTGTGGAAATTAGTGGTTAATTTATTCGTAAGTTTAGCAAATGTTATGGTAGACTTTAGATTAACACATGGAGAAGGCTAAAGTACGCTATTCAAATTCAGAAGGTTAAACAAGGAACTGTGTTCAAACTGATAATTATTCATTAATGCGATGGGATATCTTTACAAAGCTATCAAAACTTCCTGTCTATTCACGCAGTCAGTATATAATTGTATAGTTACTTATTTACAATCTCTTACTAAATACAGTCAAAACTGTAAACATACTCATGTGTAGTGCTTCTAAAACGACATTATATCTTTGCTTACCATGCTTGTGAATTAAAGCTATATTAAGGCAATACGCACAGTATGCACATATGCCAATTAGAGACTGACCAGTTTCAGTCCTAACACGTCGATGGGAAGATTCAAACAGACAATACTAAATGAATTATATTTAGTTGTTTAAAAATATACATTTTTAAACTTCATCCAGGATACTGTAAGGAAGTTAGATATCATGAATTTTTACCAGTACATGTTTATCAATAAATATAAACATATAGCTCGATAAATCTAACGTCTGATAATCGTCTAAAACATTTTTATGTTTTTTTCTCTATGCAGGACTTATCGAATACAGAGCTGCACAAAAACTTCAACCAGATGATGATACAATTAGAACGGACATTGAAAATTTAGAGAAATTTGTAAATCAGGAATAATTAATAAAATTGCATAACTATTTACACTTATTTCTACATTAAATTTTTGTTGTGATTTTATCTTTGGAATAAATCAGATAGAGTGTAGGCATTCATTTACTTCATTCTCAGTTACTGTGAATTATAAGTTGGAAATCGACAATTTATATATATATATATATATATATATATATATATATAATTCTTGATGGAGTTTTGTTCTCTGAGCTGGATGGTTTGGTCTGTAAATTGATATAATATTTACAGATGGTTAATGTTAATAGTGCCAAACTTTCCCAAATCAAGATAAATAGTTTGTAATCATCAGCTGAAATACAAAGTACATCTTAAATTGTTTTAGAACGTTAGAAAAGTTAAATAAGTGTTGGCTTTTTCCAATAAAAATGAGAAAAACTTCCAACTGTTTCTATAACCCCTTAGAAATACATCAGATTATTTGATAATATTATGTTGTATGTTGAAGTATTTTTTTGTAGATTAAAAAACTATGAGTAGAGCTAACAACACTTGTCTCTACGATTTGAGCATATAAAAGCCTACTCAATAAAAAGAACACATGAACGTGTCTCAAATATAATAAACCTTAACTTGATTAGATTTCACAGAATCGCAATATATACAACGACCGTCATAACTCGTATCTCGCATAGGATTCATCGTTAACTTAAACTGTTTCAAGAATATTTTCAAAGGTTCAGACAAACTACATTAGTGAAAAATATATTTTCAAAATGATTTCGAATTGAATTGTTTTAAATTTTACAGTGAACAATCCTTTAATATTTCCTTACGAAAGAAATGCTTTAATGTGAACCTCATAAAATCATACTGATAAAATAACTTAATTTTTCGAAACAAACAATAAAAAACAAGGTTATATATTCTTATCTATGCACTTCTAGATATGCTGAATAAAATACAAAGTAGTAAATCACTTAATTAGGATACTTCCAGCAAATATAAAAGAACACAATCACATGGACATGTAATTGTAGTGTAAGCCGGGAACTGTTGAACACAAATAACTTGAAGTTCAAATGGTATACAACTATTTGTAAAACTTTGAAATATAATGTTTTTAAAGAACGAATAAACGTTTTGAATATTCTGACATTGTTATACCCTTATTTATTTGCATTTTTGTTTAAAATGTGTTATAATTTATGGCAGCTATTTCTATTTCTCTAGAAAACCATCCTCTACAGAAATGATTTGAATACTATAACTTCTTATTAACTGTCTTTCCAAGTATTTGCATCTAGAAGTATGTTTTGTAAGGTATTATTTAAATATATCATGGCACCGATAAGAAGAGTTCCATAAGGATGATATTTTCTACTACAATAGTGGACGGAAAGTCCACCTATTTCAAATGAAACAAAAAAATGGAGTTAAAGTAATGTATAAAATTGGGAAGTCACAATGAAACTCGACTAAATACAGCAAAAATTCTAGAAATTATTTACATAGTTTATACCAATTTGTTCGATTTGAAATTAGTTTCCACCATGAAATGATATTAGTTGGGAAATGATTGAAAATCAGGGAGCTGTAGATAGCTATTTACTTTTTTTGGACTTCTAGGCAGTGTACAATAAAGTTGAACATACAACCTAGTTTCGCGTTTGAACACCATATTTTTACACTTCTGGATGACTCACATTTTCCCTCTTCAGTTAATGGTACTCGTGAGTATGTGTACACTTCCAACTTTAGTAATCCCTTAGGTTATCAATTTCCTTCAGTACTTCGACGAGATCATTTCAATCCTGGTCACCAGTGTCCTAGCATCGAAATGAAGATGATTATATAGTTAAGTGAATTGTGTACCTCAATTAATTTGTCAGTCTGTGATAAAAATGTTGTGTCAGAGCAATAGTTATTTTCTTTGCTGAAATTCTAAAGTTTATCAAAGAACTTTTGTTCTACGTTTTGATAAGTTATTTACAGCAGCAGAATCATATTAAGTCAAATGACGAAATATATTTTGATACTATAGTTTTTTCTATTATCCTCGCTATTGTGGTAACAGTAAAATTAAAATGGTATATTTCGAAGTAATGAATATTTGAGATGTAAAAGGACAACGATCATGAAACAAATTGAAATTCAATTCGAATAAAGGATTTCCGATTTAGTAGATTTCTCACTACTAAGACTTTGAGGATTTTATATGCAATCACATCTTCACTACTTGTGAGTAGACAAAATGAGTATCGAAAAAGACAAACTATTTGTTGACAATGTTCACTGTATAAGGCAGTTTTAGTCAGAACCACTATATGGTTATGACTTTTTAAATAGTTTTTGAATTCAGTTGTTTTAAATGACAATTCATGTCAATGACAGTCTGAAATTTGTTTGTTTCCCGACTTATGTTCTGACGGCTTAACTAGTCATTGTAAGAAGAATATATATGTAGAATCCTGTTGTATATGTGTAATTTGTTAGTTTTATGTCAAAAATTTATTTGAGAATGATACAAAAAGGAATCCGAGAAAATTAATTCATCCATGTTATAAAAAATCCTGTGTAATTTAAAATCATATAGTCTCTTTTCCATCGATAGACAATAATCTTAGTTTGTTGGCATCACTGAAATACCCCGAACATAATTGAAAGTGCAATCCAACATCTTTTGCTGGAAGTATACTAGACTTACAAATTGCAATTACATGAAGAACCTGAGATTATTCTCGTGAATAAAAAGAATTATTCAGATAAGATGTTCTTGGTTCTCATAATCTTTTTATGTCTAACAAGTACATAGTATTAACCACAGGTAAGTATGTGACCAACAGGCACTGATAATGTAGCCCAAGAATAAGAGTAATCGCCTAATATAGTGACATTAAAGAGTAGAGTTAGTTACCTACAATTCCATGAAAGTAATCTAAATTGGGTTAAGCATATGATGAAATCGGATGTGGAAATCGTTATCCTCATAGACTGATATTATCTGCTTAAAAGCTAAATATTCAAGAGCATTGGATAGAACTTTTGCTGTGGTTAATTACTTTTCTGAAGTCAATGTCAATGATTACGTACATTACTGAATCCAGTTCTTTCAGATTTGGAGGCAAACACTATACTTTTGAGACACGGAGTTGTTCACATTCTTAACTCTGGCCAACTTATAGCTAGCATGTTTCGTATTAAGATCATTGTTTATCTTTATTTATTTCTCACTTCTTCTCTGTCTTACTTCCATTGTGTGATGTCGTTAATTATCTGAGTTTTCTTTCACACCATATCTCACTATCTCAATTAAACAAGTATAAATATCTTAATAATTAAGTACTTTTAATTATTCCTGTCGTCGTGTTTTTCTTATTTTTTCCTCGGATTTACGCAAACGATAAATAAAACAGTGAATATATTATTTGGTTTTTATCCTCTAACTTAATTCTTGTTACACTTACAGACCATAAACTTCTCATACAGTAGGCTAGAAAATGATAATGAATATGTAACTATGGTTATTCAATGACTGATATGAGTGTATAAAATAGAGCTGTATTAGTTTTAGATGTGTTTAATAAAGATTCAAACAGTATTGTACTAAAATTAATTGCTTCTTTCTTTAAAATTAATCAGTAATATATTTGTTAAACTGAAAAAACCTGTTTTCATCGTATTCAAAATTAAATGTACAAATGATGCATACAAAGTGATTAAAATATGTATTAATTGAATTTTAGTCAATAACTTGACATGTGAAAATATTTTTGATTACATAATTCAGTAATATACAATAATCATGTTAAAAAAAAATTAAATTATATATACCGCTTTCAGTTAAGTCATATCGAAAACCGCCGCGATTTCATTCACTTTTAAATCTACAGAAAGAATTGTAATAAAGAAATGTCTATTATCAGTGACTAATTTATTTATGTATTACCAATCAAAAATTATATTAAGCGCACGCGCGCGAAACCGATAGGTCCTGGGTTTGAATCTCACGAGATGGGATCGTGGATGCGCACTGCTGAGGAGTCTCATAATAGAACGAAACGGCCGTCCAGTGTTTCTAGGTTTTCCATGGTGGTCTAGCTTCAATTGATTCATGATCTCAACTATTACGAAATACTATAATATCCACAAAACCCCTTCCGATATTAATTTTTTTTTGTTGACAACAAATTTATTCAATTAAAAAATAAAAGTGTAATATAAAATTCTTTTCTCAATAGAGTCCTTAGGTAAGCAAATGATAATAAAGTTTCATTGAGTTAAAAATATTTCTTATTTTTATATTCTATATAAGTTAATTATATTTCATTAGTTCTTACTAAAAGTAAGATTTTTGCTGTATCTATGTAGAAAATTTATTCTTTTATATTTAATATATAAAACTGAAAAAAATTGCAGAATAAAGTAGTCCAAATACTAATGTAAAATATTACACGATATGATTTTATTTTCTTTATGTATAGTTGAAATCATTAGTCAATTGAAGCTAGACCACCAAGGAAAACCTGGAAGCACTGGACGGCCGTTTCTTCCTATTATGGGACTACTCAGCAGTGCTCATCCACGATCCCGTCTAACGAGATTCGAACCCAGAACCTATCAGTCTCATGCGCGAGCACTTAACTGATAGACCACTGAGCCGGCATCCAACGGTGTTAATGTCTAACTTCAACCAATCCACGAGGTTGAGCAACCACTTCACCAATGTCTTCAGTGAATTGATATCTCCCAACAGACCTGGTTGAACTCCACTGGTTACTGCTTCTCACTAGAACCCCAGGAAATACCTCATGGAGCCATTTTATTCACAGTAATTATCTATGCCTAGTATTCAGAAATATATATTTTTCTGAAGTGTTTGTTTGTAACTTCATTAAAAAATTAATAGATAATTTTTGGAAAGACAAAATAACATGCTTCAAAATAAAAGATTCTTAAAGACTAACTACACATATATACTGGTAATCATTAGAAAATACAATATTATACTTAAGACAACGTGATCATATCAGGCTTATATTTCTGTTGTCCATTTATGATAAAGATTCATATCACCGGCAGATATCCTTTGATATATTATTTGACACACTTATCTTTTAACTACCCAAATTACAGATTATTAGTCATTTTATTGACGCTATAGTTATTGACAGAATATGGTAGATTCAACTGAACTATATATTTCTACCTCTATCATCAGTTCACTAGATTTGTTCATTAAATTTGTTTTATTCTATCTGCTCAGAAGTTTTTTCTCTCTCTCACATTCTTTCATACTCTACGTCTCTAATAAATAGTTTTAGATTCATTCTCTTCTCTTCTCTGGTTAGCTGATTTTTCTCTGAGCTTATCAAAATGTATGTATTACCTGATTCTTTTCTTTCTTTACTATAGAACTCCCTTTCACTAATACATGTGCTCACATGTTTATTTAATCATCAAACATTTCATCATATTGTAATATATATACATATATATATAGATATATCTGTTCCCTTATTGTTCTCTTATTTTGTTGATGTTTCATATGTATAATGAAACAATAATAATATTTGGAGTGATTTAACGGTATACCTAAATTCAAAGATAGGCAAGTTTCGCAACATGCTCATGAAAGAAAGCAAATCATCTATCAATAAAATAAAAAACTGGGCCTGGTAAATAGAAATATAACAGAAGGATTGAAAATAAAACAGTTTGAACACTAATAATTGTCTTTCCTGAACATGGAAAGAAAATCAAAACATTCAGAAGGGTAATGTTTATTATATATTCTATTCTTTTTACTCAGTTGCACTTTCATTTTGGGAAGGGTAGATGGCGAGGTGACTCGTGCTAGTCCTTCTGGTAGAAATCTCTCAGATGATCTAATTTTCCTTTGAAAACGTTGACAGATGGGGTTTCAAACACGTGCAGGAGCAAAACGTTTTACTCTATGATTAGATGAGAAACTGGGTGATCAGCTGTAAGGTAAAATAGGTTCTGAGCTTGTGAAATTTTATAGTGTCCTTGTAAGTTCTCTGTTCTAGAAGACATTAAAAAATGAGGCCCTGTCAGATGTGAGTTTATTATCAAGTAATCTAAGAACTGTGATCAAGTCGCCTCTAGTCCTTTTATATAACAAGAGGGATAGGTCTAGCTTGCGAGTCTCTTGTTAATTCCGGTAATCAACTACTTACTTACTTCCCTAAACCTTTTCCAACTGCTTACTATCTTTTTTAGGTAGAAGATGGCCACTTGTGTTCAATACTTAAGTCCAGAACAAAAAAACTGTAAACAAAGTCAAAAAGGTTTTAGCAAAGATATGGCTAAAGGCTCTACGTATTGACCATAGGTTTCTAAAACTTGGCAGCTATTGCACGGCAGTGTGCAGTAGTTTTCACGTCTTGGCTAATGATGACTCCTCGGTCATTGTGTGTGGGCAACAGGTAATTCATTGTCATTCACCGTGTATTTATCCGTATCTCGATGATCAATATGCATCACAAAGCATTCAGAAACATTTGTAGACTGCTCCTTAACACTAGACGATCCAAATAATTTCTGTAGGTCATTTTGAAGCTCTAAACTATCATTTTCATTTCTATTGCTCTCTGTATTGATACTTTCAGCATATTAGAAAGCCGACGATTATAGGAGACAAGGAAGGTCGTTTGCATATTGGAGGAATAACGCTGGTCCCAAACTGTACCCTTGGATACAGTATTTATGTTATAGAGTGGAGTCATCATATTATCATTTGTAATTACGTGTTATTTTACTAACTGGATAATGTTTGCACATTCATGATATGGATAAGACAATGAAAAACCAGCGAAAAATGAAATAAATTTAACCTGGTGAAAGTAAATTTTGGATAACTAGATAATTTAATGTTATCCGAGAAATTCGTCATTGAATTGAATTGTTTGTATAAGAGTTAGTTGTACTACTAAACCACTAAAACGGATGAAAATAGATTAAAGATCAAACTATAAACCTGTTAGTTGATATTTAAGTGTTTTAGCTAACAAGTTCCAGATCTAATGTACATTATTGTGGTCAAAATTTACTTTGGACATTTTATCACTTTGGTCCATCAAGAATTTATAATGCAATAAATTTTAAACTAATGACATACATGATTAGCAGTGTACGTAATAACTAAATTATCACGTTTCTGACTTTTAAGTTGTTTTATATTGTGGAATAAAATAAAACTAAATATTCTCATAGTTGAAAGCATGAGTCAATTGAAGCTAGACCACTATGGAAAACCTGGAAACACTGGACGACCGTTTGGTCCTATTGTGGGACTCCTCAGCAGCGCGCATCCACGATCCCGCACTCGCGAGATTCGAACCCAGGACCTACCAGCTTCGCGCTGGAGCACTTAACCGATAGACCACTGAGCCTGCTCACAACGGTGTTAATGTCTAACTTCAACTGATCCACGACGTTGAGCAACCGCTCACCAATTGTTTTCAGTGAGTTGATGTCTCTATAACAGAATTGGTTGAACTCCACTGGTCACTGGTCACTAAATATGATCAGTGAAAAATGAATCGATTTAAGTAAGAATACCACTGAAAACTTGGGTTGGTTCATGATTTCAATGAAATTTAACAATCTCCACAACCCTATTCAAAGAAATATGAATAATTTCCAAATTGATCAATCAGAATAATACTTATTTCTAAAGAATTAGTAATTTGATCATCTATTAGTTGAACTTATAAAAAATCCAAATAATTCATAAATGTTAGAATTTATTCCATATACTACTGAGAAATGATTTTTTTTCTAGCAAACCATCATTGTCAAACTATCTCGTCTTCTTGATCAAATAAACTCAACTGAAAACATTTATTTCTAGTTAAATGTCATAGAAATCGCTTAGATGATACGTCATTTATCATCATCTAACTCATCGAAGAAAAATTGTAATTGTTTGAAATATTCCGATATTGTCTTAACTGGCATTTTTTCATCCTTTGTCAATAGCTTCAATGCAGTCATTATGACACAAGCTTATATGGAATAGATAAAATGTGGCTAACAGTGGAATTCAGGAGACATGTTTCGTCCTATTTTGAAATTTTCGGCCACATTCAGCTGACAAGCCCCAACTAGGACGAGACGCTCACCCTGGATTCCTATGCTAGCTTTATTCCATCTATTATGTGTAAGCCGGTTATGTGTGGTGATTTCATACGATTTGAAAGTAATCTTCAGCTCAAATTAACATCAACTATAGAACTACTAAAAAACAATCGATTATCCCTAATCTAGTTTTATAATTTTCTGAATTAAAACAATCTAGAAAGTAACTGAAAACCACTAAGTCCTGGATAGAGTTCCTTTCTGATTTCGACAAAACACATGTCCACTGCCTTTTAGTTTTTCATCAGTCATCTGTTCGTTTAAGTCAGTAGTGAAAAATTAACTTCACTAATTTAATATTGAAATGTTCCTAAGTTTTTCAGACATTCTGCTTCAATATTACGTTAGCAACAAACTCTATACGTCAAAGTAAATAAATTTTAATACATGTTTATCGTAATAAAATATGCACTAGAAAGATCATATCGATAAATAGAAATACTTAAGTTTCTTTAAAACATTTTTCTTTTTAAATGTATACATACTGAATTATTTTAGATACTAATACATATATTTCATTATTTCTGTAGTTTGTTTACGCATTTCCTGCTACTCTACTTTTTTTTTCTATTACCTGAGGCTATACTTAAAGTTTTCTGGCGTTTTTATTTTAACAAATTTCAATGTTAGTGTAATTCTTGTAAATTTGGATTAGAATAACTAATTTATAAAATAATTTCATAAATGATGAAATCATTTAATCATTTTTCATATACTTGATGCTATTACGAGTTCACCTTACTCGGTAAACGGAACGAAGGTCAAAGACACAGGTTATTCTAATCCGTTGTCCCCGGCTCTGTTACGTAGATCAATAAGTCTTGATTAGCGCGTAGAGAATGTATTTTGCAGGCACCCAGAAAATACGAGGTCACTAAGCACACAAATCAAGCTTGTTTATACAATGATAGAAACACCCTCTGGCGAGCCAGAAAATAGAGTAATAAAAATATCTGTCAGCCAGTGACAGTCAAGGATATCCGAGTGGGAACTGTAAGCTATTGGCAAACTAAGCGTCTCTTGGCGCGAAAACATAAAATTCAAATTTTCAGAATAAAATTACAAAATTAGAACCTTTTACAAGTCAGTTCTGGGGAACTAACGTCTCCAACAATTCTTAACTAGCAAATTAGTAGTAGTGAAGAAGAAACACAAAATTGAACTGTTTGAACACATGGAGTTAAAATTTGCATAAAAGAAAGTGACTCAGAGTATTAGGTTGTAGAGAAAGTCTCTCAATGTAAGATGTCTACAGCTTAGAATACTCTGAATTTCTATTTGGTTCTCGGGATACAACGGGGTCAATGTGTTTATTATTCTATTTCCATCAACGTCGTTATTTTTACGCCACCGTGGTGATATATACATGCTAACATCGATAAAATTAAATCACAATGACTAAAATCGTCTTTCAGTATTGAATAAATACAGGTTAGTGTTAGTTTTAAAATTATAATATAGCTTAATCGAAAAACAATATACACCTTAAAAAAGAATCCATTTATTAACCGGTGTAAAGGACAATTATTGAAAATTGGTTCATATTATGAACCAAGAAAGCAACTACATATATAGAATTGATAATAGTGTAACCAATGATATTCCAGGTCAGCATAAGAAGTTCTAAAACCATAGTCAATCAGTTGTAATGAGTCATGTCCTTCACACGTCCTTATTGGCGTAATTGTTGGCAAAGATAGCGGAAATAGCACACTGAACCATTTTCTTTAGAGAACTCGACTCTATTTGATTATTCCTTTTCAGCAAAAGAGTTTCCTAAAGTATCATATAGTGTAGTTGAAATTGAACTAATCACATGAATATATTCGTCTAAAAGTAATAACAAACATTTTTGGTAATAGTATTGTATACTAACAGTAAGTCACATCAAGATTTTCATGAAAAATCTTATGGACACATCTTTTAATTACTTGATAATTAGTGTGATATTGATATACACTGCATCTAGCACCGTTTCGACTTTTTTTTACAAATATTTCCCTATGTTTAAGTAATTTTAATTGTAATATTCCCTTGAAGAATAAACGTATGTTAAATCATGTTATTACAATGATTTCAGTTTTATCTGTGAATGGGGAATCCAAGAAGCAGAACACATAACAAAATCATTTATACCAGTTTTTATAGTAGTAGTTGATCGTTTAATGTCATTGTGAAGCTCTCTTGTTTAAAGAAGTGTTACGTATAACCAAACAACACCTAGTTTAATGTCTTATGTTGGATGAACTACTATTATAGTCTATAGATAGACATCTAAAATGTCAGCTAAAAAATATTTATACGCTAACTGATATTTAAATAAAGATTTTAAGTAAGGTATGTGAAATTATTCTCACCCGTTAATGTTGTTTCATAAATTTCTCATGCCCAATTTTCAGTTATCTACTTTACCATGATTTGTGATAATGTAACTCCATCAGTTAATGTGACTTACATTTTCTTATTACAAAATACATGATACTATGGTTATCATGATTGTGAAAAATTAACTAGCAGACCTATAATTATTCGATACCTATTAAAATGTAATTTATAAATATTAAATTCATTAGACATTAACACTGTTGGATGCCGGCCGGCTCAGTGGTCTATCGGTTAAGTGCTCTGGTGCAAAACTGGTAGGTCCTGGGTTCGAATCTCGTGAGGCGGGATCGTGGATGAGCACTGCTGAGGAGTGTCACAATAGGACGAAACGGACGTTCAGTGCTTCCAGGTTTTCCATGGTGGTCTAGCTTCAATTGACTCATGATTTCAACTCTATAAAGTTAAATTCATTGTAAATAATCGAAAGAAAATATTTTGATTTCTTGTTATATAGTATAAAATCATGAATTAAAATTTCTGATGTCTCATAAATAACTTGAATACATCAATTCGAATTAATTCAATCTGATATATTTTGACATATAAATAAGAAATAATCGGTAAATATAGATGGTTTTGAATATGGTTTGAAGTGTAATGTGAAAGAGAAAAGCTTATTTACATGTAAATAAATGTCAGAAATGGCATATATACTTAATAGATAGAAAGTATATGAGAGTTTGATAACTCGCTTGAGAAATGTTTTTTTTCTTTTTCACGAGCATCAATTTTCATGCCTTTTAAAAAATGGAAAAGTCCTTATCAATCTGATATTTATTCGAAACTTTCGATATTTGGTTTTGAGCAAAAGATAAATCTTCAAAGGTTGAAGTAACTATGACTAATTTGTTGTTATTTCTTTTCATTTAAGCATATTCATATATTTTTGGGTGTCCAGTAAAAACGCTTTAAAACATAAGAAAGTACATCATTCCAATTTATCACAGTTAAAAGTACAGGAAGATAAAATCAGTAAAAATGAGGATTATAGTTAAATGATCAAATGGAAAAACACAAACACGATAAAAATTAAAAACACGAAGTTCAGCTAAGGGATCTCTTTTTAACGAAATTATTATCAAGCTGTACATTTATATATATATATATATATATTTATGGAAAACGTTTTTTTGTTAAATTACTAATTCTGTGAGGAAATGTGAACACGAATAACGAAGATGATGTAATAGTAAGATTATAATACTAGATTGCGTAATACAAATAATAACAATAGATTTAGTGAATATAATAAGATGGTTAAAATGAATAACATGTTTTGGTTACAATAATTAAAGGCCATTAAAGGTCATACTTACTTACGCCTGTTACTCTCTATGGAGCATAGGCCGCCAACCAGCATTCTCTAACCCACTCTGCCCTGGGTCTTGTGTATGTGTAGAATTTTCTTTTTCATGGCCGGATTATAACAGATACTCCCCTGAAACTAGTTGTTGTTAGCCAACCTGCGTCCAATGCGTTTCACTAATCCCAAGCACCTTCAGCTTGTACTTCCTCATTTCTGTAGAAATTTCGAAGACTCTTCCGGTCTCCCACATTGTCCGGACGTTGCATGTACCCATAAAAGTTGTTGCTCTGTTAGTTAGAAGGGGCATCGACCTCGTGAATTCCGAAGAATTTCGGCTTTCGTCATGAGTCGTCATAATTCTTCCTTCAACTCCCAGAGCAGAGTTTAAATGGTTTGAATTATTATTCCTGGTTAGCGTTTTTTAGCGAGTTATTTTTCTACGGGATGGGGTGGCTAAACCCATGCCCAACCCTCCTCCTTTATCCGGGCTTGGGAACGGCAGTAACCCCTGGAGGGGCCACAGGCAGGGTTACTGAAGGTCGTAGAGGTGTCAAAATACATAAGGTGATATGATGAGTGTTCATGAATAAAACAATGAAAATACGAGACATAAGTAAAGGGGATTGAGATAATCATAATAATAGAATAATAATGATATTAATTAAGGCCACGGTAACGATAAAGATAAGACGTACTTCTTTTGTACGCAAAGTTCTGGATTAAGCTCATGGATGGTTAGAGCTTCGGATATTTTCAAGAGTTGGATACGAAGAAAACACTATAAACCATGAATATAATACTATATTGTTTTAAAGAAGACCTATGACTTTGTAATGATAAATTAAGGGTCTTTTCATTCGTAGTCTTCGTCAACAATTTCCAAAATTCCTTTCAGATCTTGGTAATCTGAGTATAATACTTTCTTCACAAGTTTTTAAAGCATATTAGAAAATCTTCACATAAATCTAACTCTAATAGTTTATAAAGAAATTCCCTGATAAACTTAAAATCAGTCAAAATGTGAAAAACTGGAACCTCACTAAGTATTTTAATGGTCTCATGTTGACCGCAAGCCAAAAACACTACACATTTGATGCCATATAGGATCTTACTTGTACACTTCTAGGGAGAAACAGTTATCTAATAGTCTTTTTTTATACGAGTTCTTTGACTGATATCAGCCCATGGTAAAAATATCTTCAAATTGTAAAACAGTAATATAAGTTCTGACTCAAGCACACATACCTTTACCAAGATTTTCACATATATATTCTAGTTATATTTATTTTACTGACACATATTTAGTATTCTTTGTTCATTGATGGTTTGTGTTTAATGTTCAACCAACAGTTGTATTCTATTAAACGCCAGTGATTAGCTTCTTTAAGGTGAATATTTATTTTACTGGAGCATAAATGATGTTAGTCGGACAAATTATGTAACAGTGAAAATTTTGCACGAATGAATGAAAATGAAAAATTAGAAGATAAAGGCTACTGATAGGAGTCTGCTAGTTACGACATTCAGGTTTTTCAGGTTTATCATGAATAGATCTATGTGTTTCAGTTTTGTTATCATTATTACTGTCTTCTAGTGTTTGTTTGATTGAGATTTAGAACCATTTTGTGTTAAAATGTATGTAAACAGCAACCTAATAAAATGAATCACTGGATCATCTCTCATCTTAGTTTAATGTCAGTCAATTACACATTCCATGACAATATGTTTCTAGATAATTATTTGTGTATACATACTTAACTGAAGTATAGTCTTATAATTTTACATTAGATTATCAATGAACATGAAATTGAAAATCAATTCTCATTATCACAGATGGTAGTTGGAAACAAAAAATAATGATCGTTTTCATTGGGCCACGTGCATACAACCACTGCCAGCGAAGTCCTACTCACTGCCTTCTCGCGGCATTACTATTGTTTATGACATTCAGAGCACAAAAAGCGAATGTGTGGAGCTTTAACCGGGTTAGTGGATATGGAGGATTCACTTAGGGGGTCGCAAAGCCCTGATTCCAAACGAATAGTGCACATGGGCTCTAGGATCCTGAGTGAATAAATGAAGTATGAACAAATTCATAGTCACATATTCCATCACAATATGTTTCTAGATAATTATTTGTGTACACATACTTAACTAAAGTATAGTCTAAATGCACTTAGTATTACTTGTTTGAATCTTCCTATTGATGTTTAGGACTGCAACTAGTCAGTCTCTTGTTGGCATATTTGCATAGTGTGCGTATTGCCTCGATATAGCCTTATTTCACAAGCATTGTAAACAAAGTTGGATCCAGCTGACGAGTCCCAAATAGGACGAAACGCGCGTCCTGGATTTCACTGCTAGCCACTATCCATATTTACTTATAAAGTATAGTCTTATAATTTTACATTAGATTATCAATGAACATGAAATTGAAAATCAATTCTCATTATCACAGATGGTAGTTGGAAACAAAAAATAATGATCGTTTTCATTGGGCCACGTGCATACAACCACTGCCAGCGAAGTCCTACTCACTGCCTTCTCGCGGCATTACTATTGTTTATGACATTCAGAGCACAAAAAGCGAATGTGTGGAG
>NW_017386083.1:17904-71421 GCF_000237925.1 Schistosoma mansoni | reverse complement strand
ATTTGGGACTCGTCAGCTGGATGTACCTGCGTCTCACAGTTGATTTTCACATATGCCAATTGGAGACTGACCAGTCGCAGTCCTAAACATCAATGAGAAGATTCAAACAAACAATACTGATTGAATTTAAACTTCACCCCATTGCACAAGCAAGTGGGTGTCAGGACTCAGTGGCCGTGTGGATAACGCGATGGCGTTTGAAGCGAAAGGTACTGGGTTCGAGTCACAGAGTGAACATCAACTCTGAGATGCAGGTACATCCAGCTGACGAGTCCCAAATAGGAGAAAACGCTCGTCCTGGATTCCATTTCTGGCCACTATACATCTTTGCCTAGAATAGTTTTGTTACTGTTATGCTACAAATGATTGATACATTGTAGTCATTTATCAATGATCAAATGTTTCAATGATTTGACATTTGCATTTACATAGTAATATATTCAGAAGATTAATATATATATATATATATATTAAGAAGACAAAATGGATGTTAGGATATTTGACTTATTTCTTGCTTAAGGTGTATTATTATTATGTGTATTATTAATGATTTATACAAAAAATTCACTGAAAAGTAAATTGTCTTTCACATTGAGATAATTTAAAGAGACGCTCAAAATCAAGGATCATTAAATAGGTAATTTATTGCAGTTTGATAATTTTCAGTTATGATTATACCTCTGATGTTAGCTCACAATAAAATCTACCTTCAAATATTGTAAAATTGTCATGTGAAAACCTGAATCATCAAGAAAATCGGAATTAAGCACCATTAGTTTAATGAAAATTTCATTGAATGAAAAAAAATAACTGAAACACTTATAAGTATATTTTGGCACCGATAACCGAGTCAAACTGTACCACACTTCTTGCAGTGGTTCATTTTAGCGTTACAGCACGATAGTTTTTTTTCATAGTTGAAATCATGAGTCAATTGAAGCTAGACCAACATCGAAAACCTGGAAGCACTGGACGGCCGTTTCGTCCTATTAGGGGACTCCTCAGCAGTGCTCATCCACGATTCCACCTCGCAAGATTCGAACTCAGAACCTACCTGTCTCGTGCCAGAGCAATTAACCGAAAGACCAATGGAGTTCAACCACGACTGTTGTGAGATAACAACTCAAGACAATTGGCGAATGGTTGCTCAAATTTCGTGGATTGGTTGAGGTTAGACATTAACACCATCGGATGCCGGCTGAGTGGTCTATCGGTTAAGTGCTCTGGCGTGAAGCTGGTAGGTCCTGGGTTCGAATCTCATGAGAGGGGATCGTGGATGTACATTGCTGAGGAGTCCCATAATAGGACGAAACGGCAATCTAATGCTTCCAGGTTTTCCATGGTGGTCTAGCTTCAATTGGCTCATGATTTCAACTATGAAAATACTGAAATCTCCACAAAACCCCTTCTGATTATAGTTTTTTTGCTTAATGTTAGCTAATTTTAATTGAATTCTAAAGGTTATTTATTAAATGTACATTATTCACTCCATTTTTTTGTAAACATGCTTACATAATTTAGATCGAAATGAGAACTAAATTTCTTCATTTTGTTTGTTGGACTATACCTATGAGTTTCAATTATCGATTTCTATTTTCCCTTCTTATTCTCTTATTTTTTATTTTTGTTTTACAAACCTTGGGAAGGAAAAGTTTACCGATTTATTAATTAAACTGTCAAACACTATAAGGTAAATTAATAACCCAACATTTTAATTCTCAGTGGTAAGAGAAGAACACAAAGAAGAACATAAAAATTACAAATAAAGAAGATTAATAGACCTTTGATTTGAAGTTTTCACTTGTTTAGCTTTTTTTGCTTGAAATAATTCAGTTGTGTTTGAGATTTATTGTTTATTACTTGAAATTTTTAACAGCAATAAATATGTGTTCATAATAACTCGTTTAGCAAATCAGTTTATTGACTGATTTAATTAAATGGTTGAGCATAATGCACATGCCATATTTATGGGATCAATGTTATTCACTGTTACCAAGATAAGCTATATTGAGGACTATGTACAAATATTGGGACAACCTATCAACGATGAACGGTGTAATTTCCAATCATCTGTCTTGTTGAATTCTATTTAAATTAAAACAAAATGATTTTGCAGTTTGAAGGACAATTCTTCGTCTACAACAAAGAACTAACAGCAATACTCAAATATATTTGTTTTTGATTATTCATTTTATTTATTAGCTCATTTAACAGGTACAGAGTTACGTGCCTGGGTTCGAGCTACACTATGTGTGTAAAAGCTATTGACGCTACGCAGTACTCCAAACCAAGCTAAATGGAATGAATCCGCGAAGTACTGGCTGAAAATCAAAAGACTTAACCTCTAAACTACTGCTTCACTTCTAATCGTTTACTTTTTAAGAAATTAAGTTAGGATCGAAATGACATTTTTTATTTTCCATATCTAATATTTGGAATTCACCTAATTTTATCTTTTCATACCAATAAGAAATTCATTCAGAAGATAATTTTTTAATGTGAAACAGTTGCATGATGTTTTCTATTGATATATAGGTAAATTCATAATTGGTTGTGTTAAACTTGTCAAATGTACACAAATCCAATAATAAATCAATAATTTTCAAAGGATTCCATTCAGTTATGATACAAAGAATCACTTATGGCTTAACGTTTTAACCTTTTCATTTTTCTAGAACATGATTTTGAGTTGGTGATACTAGTATAAACAATATTACCATTGTTACTAAGTGAACGAATACCACTACTACTAATAAAAATAACATTAATACTACTCAGACAAACCCAATAAACACTTGGTATTTTTGATATCATGAAAAAGTTACAAAGGGCTATTATAATACCATCAAATATAGTACCATAAGTAAAATGTTATTAAATGAAGAGAAACTTAGAGTATTTTTCATGGTTGAAATTATGAGTCAATTGAAGCTAGACCACCATGGAAAACCTGAAAGCACTAGACGGCCGTTTCGTCTCATTATGGGACTACTCAGCAGTGCGCATTCACGATCTCGCCTCACGAGATTCGAACCCAGGACCTATCAGTCTCGCGCGCGAGCACTTAACCACCAGACCACTGAGTTGGCATCGAACGGTGTTAATGTCTAACCTCAACCAATCCACGAAATTGAGCAACCATTCACTAATGTCTTCAGTGAGTTGTTATCTCCCAACAGACTTGGTTGAACTCTACTGGTCACTGCTTCTCACTAGAACCCCAGGATTTACATCTTGAAGGCAGTCACTAGTGAGCATATGATTATAATCAGAAGGGGTTTTGTGGAGATTTAGTATTTTCATAGTTGAAATCATGAGTCAATTGAAGCTAGACCACCATAGAAAACCTGGAAGCACTGGACGGCACCGGTCTAGCTTCAATTAACTAATGATTTCAACTATGAAAAATACTGAAATCTCTACAAAACCCCTTCTGATTAGGAACTTATAGCTCAAATATGTTATGAAGAATGTGGGTAAACAAAGTATATATATATATATATATATATATATATATATATATATATATATTAGGCAAATAACATTGACGGTCTGGTTAAAGAATTGTAGGGTATATCAAGTTTTCTTTGGAAAGTATATAAAAGTAAATAATTTGATAGGAAGAAAAAGAGAAAGTATATTTATTCAATTCAGAAAATGGAATTGAAGAAAAATTTTACTACTAAATAATTTCGTGATTATTTTTACTATGTTGATAAATGTAACTTGAGAAATTTAGATAGTCCACATAGATTCTTGACTTTATATGTAAATGAATCTATAATCTGTAAATTATCAGAATATAGCACCCCCATTTCAAAACATTAAGTCTAAAAGTAAAGCAAGAAATTCTAGTTGAATAGTTTAATCGTGAGGCTTTTATTGTCTTTTTTAGAAAATATCGTCAAGACAAGCTTAAGACAGAATTCTCTGATTTGTGCCGGTTAACTTACGATTAAAGTGTTCGACTCAGAGGACGTAATTTTACCGAAATCATCTTTCTGAACTACAAATCTTCTTGATCATTTTACAGAATGCAGTGTATAGTTAAAACTATATTCCAGAATAGCATTTTCACATCGTATTTTAACGTCAAAATATAATATATCTCGTATACACAACTCGTTTACTTCGTGTACCGTCTTGAATTACTTGATTTTAATAAAGAAAATATCTTACATTTTTGACTACAGTTTAGACAAATAGTTACCGATGAATAAGTTTTTAATTAAGGGTTTAGGAAAATATTTTTCAGAAGTATAACTGTAAATAATAATGTGACCAATGTTTCATGGTTGCAATAATATAACAATTCTTAAGCAATGGAAAATAGTTTAAAAGTGATAGTTCGAACTTGTCACAGGAACGTGATTTTCATGAAAACATTTTGATATTGCAAAATACTTAGCAAAATTATCAAAATAGACTAACTTTCATTGTCTCAAAAATATTGTTACTGATGAGAGGGATCTGAGTAGTCGAGCTAGTATATTTAGTTATACGGTAGCATGTACATTTTTACGGGGAATAATTTATCTGTTATAAAAAATATCCTACAGTTTAGTCGAATATGTGTCAAATTACTTATACAGATAACACAAAGTATAAAACATAGACCATAGTTGCTAATATTATTTCTCAAATAATTATCTACCATGATTTATTCATATGTTCCTTAAAAATTCTAAATAACCCCGATCACAATTCACATGTGAGCTCTTTTATTAAAAAGGGAAATAATGTTTGCTCAGACTCAAAATAATTACTTTGTTTATCAAGTTTCAAATTACGATGTGAGAAACATCATTGATCATTATATAAATTATTTCATAAATGTTTTGAATAGACTCCTAATATGAAATAGAAATCTAGTATACTGAAGTATTTGACTAAGAAAATATCGAATTTTCCTATTCCTTGATCTTTTTCTTTGATTCTTTACATCATTTTTTCGAAATTCCATTCTTTGAATGAGGACAGTCTCTTTTTTCTCTAAAGAACTTTTAATCCAACTGAAATAAATTAGCATGTCGAACATATACGGAAGAACAGATAATACAGGTTGAGAATTGTCCATGCATGAGTCCAGACATACTTTAAAACTATTTCTTTATCTACATTATGCTACTTAACGTATTTAAATACAGTATATAGTATAGTGCGTGCATTTAAGTGAATCAAATAACATTTATTAACCTTTTCACCATACATAACTATCTTTGCGCTTATTCATTAAAATAGAAGACATGCAAAAGTATTAAATTTAAGCTCGATTGTAAAATGAGGTCAGTGAACTCTAAGATGGACTTTTGTTTACAGTAACATAAAAAAGAAAGAAACAATTTGATGATTTAAAACGACTTAATTTATTTTATTTATGTTTGAATAAAAATGTGTCAAAAATTAATGTTTATACGCGGGCGTCGGACCACAATGAAGCCAAATTTAAAACCATTAGGGTAAGGGTTATGTTGGAGTTTTTAGTTTGAAAGTGGTTTATTTTATTGACCAGTCAGTCAGTCACAGCGTAGAACTTCGTACGTACGTACATTAGTTCGAGCTGCCATACCACATTAGCACAGAGATACAATTGTCGATTCAAATCCCATAGTGGTAGAAGTAGTAATGTGGTGTGGTCTACTTATATCTATATAAGTAGTATATGGTGTTGGTCAGACATAGAATGTATTTTCGCAGAAGACCGATGAAGAAAGAACTGAAATGAAGCGCAATCGTTTGGAAAATGCATGAGCAATGGAATTAGAGAAGAAACAGTGAAGATTGAAACAATTGGTTGTTAATTTGCAAATTGACTGTTCATTGTTTGGTTATCAGAATTTACTGAGATAGTCTGTAATCTTTGCTTAAATACATTCGATTGTCCCCAACTAGTGTTTTGTTCACTACAGTAAGAGTATAAGCATTATGTCAAAGATTAGGGTTTGAAGATGTTATTGAAGGAGTATAATACAGTGAGATAAATTTCAAATTTATCTATTTTATTTTACTGACTATTGGCATTCAGATAGCATTCGGAAGCCAGACAACATGGGACAGTTATTTTTTACAATTATAGGATTCAGGAATGGATTTCTGTAATATTCAAGGAGTTGGATCCTACTTTGGCGGTATGAACAGACTACACTTATTTTAAAACATGTAGGCCTTGAACTCAGTATAATATGAATCATGTGAGATACTTTTGTCTCTCAAAATAAAAATTGTTGGGTATCGAGTGCTAACTGATTTGTAAAAATTCTTTAATTGAATCAATCCATGATAGAAAGTAATTGCAAAGAATAATTTGAAAGATCAGATTCGAAAAGTGATTAATTAAAATTCTGAACGGATTTTATCAGAACGTCGGCTAGTGTTTACATTCCTTCGGATCTGTTAAAACACATGAGACCATTACGCCTAACGAACAATTTGAACCAGCTAATTGCTGCAATAAACTTAGGAAGCTAGAAAAACGCTACTTTAAGCTGAATGATCATTCAACAGTTGCAGAAATATGTCATTTTTGATAAAATTAAGGAAACTTAAAGGTTGAAAGCCAACACCGTGGAGATTTCAGCACTGAATAGTTGTTAAAACCTATGAAACTTAGTTTTTATTTTTAATAAATTCATGTGACCATCTCAAAATGAGTATAACGACTGCATCCTGCATAGGGACATATTTGTAAACGACTCTGAACCTATCGTAAAGCTTTTCAGTAGTATCTTTGTGAGCAGTAATAAATCCCTAAATGGCAACTCTACACTATCTATTTCTTCCAATTATCTCAAAAGTAACAAAGCTATGATCTCTCCTGAGATTTCGAATTGTCATGGTATAGACGAATTTGTATTCACCTGCTTCATATAGCGTGAACATGACATTATGCTACTTCTAAAACTGTTCTTTCTTCCCGTGAAAATAAGCACTTACGCCTACTGTTGGAAAACCTGATAAATCATGCCGAGGTATAAATCTGAAGACAAGAAGAAATTGAACAATCATCGGCCCATGAATATTACTTCAACTAATTATAGGATGGTGTAAAAAGTGTTGGTAATGAACTTTCCAACTATTCACTTACTGAAAACGCATAACTAACTAGATGCTCTGCCTGATAAAGTCTAGATCTTGTACGATCTGTCACTTTGGCTTTTTTAAAATTTAATCTTTATTTTATGCAATCTGGAATATCTAGTATTAGTGCTGTAATTGGACATTTTTAAGGCTTTCGAAATGGGTAACTACCTATTCCTTAAAGGCAAACTCGCATATTACGAAATCAGCGAACGCCCGCTTGCTTGGGTTAATTATTTTATCAGTCCCCTACATAAAACAGTTAGAATAAACTTCTTGTTGGGTGCTGTTTCGGTCACAAGTTGAGTAATACACGGTAGTGTCTTAGGATCTTTGCTCTTTATAGCTTATATAAATGAAATCTGTAATTCGTTTTACGTGAGTAAACCTTTTCTGTATGCAGACGACCTTAAGATAGTTCATTTATTTTCTCCTCACGAGCTTAGCCATATACAAAACTGTATTAAAATGGAGATCAACAACGTCATCATGTGGTGCTTAAAATACACTTCGGAGTTTGGGACTATAAAGTGTAAATGAATTCTCTCTGGTGGTTCTCTTCTCAATTTCGAATTTACTATAAACAGTAAGGTGTTATATAGTCTAACACTGTGTTGGACTGATGACTTGAATCTTTCCATAATCTGTCTTGATAACAGATTGAAACACAGATTTCTAACTCTCAATGACTTCTAGATTGCACATTAAGAAATGCTTATAATAATGATCGACGTATTTTAATGTACAAAATATGTCCGACTACTCTTAAAATGGTGAAATTTTATTCTGATCAATGTTCTCATAAAAAATAAACTTGGAATAGAATCTGTCCAGGAATGACTGAAATTTCGATTTCTTGGTAACAACTGTACTTTAAACTACAAATCAAGATGCATTAAGCTTGGGCTGGATCACTTATTAAAGTAGAAAGCTAAACGGAATTTTACGTTTTCTTTGAAATAACAAACCATCTTTTAAAATAATTGGTGCAGTCCAGTATGCAGAAACACCTAGTCACAGCCTTCATAACTGAATATCGAAAATAATATTGTCTCATTCTAAATCTTATCTCAACATGAATTACCTTCCAAGCAAATTTTTGAGACTCTGGAATAATTTGTCTCAATCTGCCCTTGGAAAATTCACTACCACCATTTTTTGCGACATTAATGCATACCCTTTTTTGAAACTCCATTAAAGTTACATATATCTCTAACTATATCGACATTCCAATAGTGAATTATAGGGAACATTCGACCATTGTTTTTACTAGGCAAACTTATTAAATTTTCCTTTTTACAGAAGTTTCACATCTATATTATGCTGATCTACCTAAATTGGTTGACCATAAAACAAGTTGATACATGTATGCCGATAGACCTATCACAATAAGTTTTGCTCTTATTGTTCCGTACTCACTATTTACTTTTCTTCTCTCTGATTGTACACAATTATAATTACTGTATGATCTCACTGTTCATATTTTGACAGGATATGCTAGTCCCCTTACTACGAATAACCAGTTTCCAACTCCTGTTTAATGTTATTATAATCCTTGTGACAAATGTCTTTTCAAAACAATTTATGAATCATATCAATTCAAACAACTTAACCATATATCTGTGTGTTTTCCATATAAAATTGTTTTGTGTGTCAACCTAATCATTCCTGTAAACTGGCAGTCTTTCTCTGATTATTTCCAGAATATAATTTACTTGTTTATCTATCTTACTATCTAATCTCATGTTGTGTTTGCTATATGTATGTCGTAAAATGTCTAACTGAATGACAAAGTACAACTCTTAATAAATCACTGAAAATGCTTCACACAGTAGACTATTTTTTTTAGATTAAAGTGATAGATATTTAGTGGCAGTGATTAAACACTATGATAATAGTTAGGTAATTTAAAATATACAGAGTTCTTTCGGTAAACGTACCATAAAGTGTGGGTTTTATTTTGATTTACTGTGAGTGATAACAACTGATTCATGTTAAAATGTTTGGTACTATGCTATTTGTTTGAAAAATATTATAAATGTTTTTAAAGCTGAGTAGGAACATCAGTATGTTCTGTTGTGCCTTCATGATTACCTCATTTCAAATAGCGATAAGTATAATATTCAAAAATATATGAGTGTTATGTACAAACGTTTCAAAACGAACACAACAACTATTTTCGTATTACCTTTACGGAAAGTCTTGTTACGGTAGGAAATTTTTCGTTGAAGTAAGAAATAGCATTGAAAACTCAGTGTTCAAAGTGTAATTAGACGTACGGTCAAGTAAACTGTTTAAGTCATTTAAAATCGTTACTGTTTGGTATGTTTCAGGCTGTTTAGAGGAAATAGTCATTAAGCTGAATGATAGCGGTAAATTAAATAGGTATTAAAGATAACGAATAGGTTTCTGTAATTATTTTAACGTATTGTTTGAGGCTCTTTTATGAATCAGATAAGTCAGTTGAGTTACTTGTCGTATATGAAAGCGTATATTATTAAAATAAAAAGGAGTAAACTTTCACTTCAAGCAGCCTATCTTGGAAGAAATACCTCGTGTAATGAGTTTATTTGTGTTAGATAGTTGTTTATTTAGTTTGAAAATCTGGTGAATTGTTCCTATAATCATATATAGGCGGCGCAGTTTTATTATTATGAAGTTCTCAGCTCATTTTGTAAAAGTGATATATTATTTACTTTACTAATTTATTTAAAAAAATTGTACACTTCATTTCAGAGATATACTGATTCTCCGACATCATGGCATATTAAAATCATGACTTCTTTGAAGGTATAAATGATTAAATCCGTATACTTTTGTTCAAACTGACCAACAGGCATTTGGATCATTATAATCCCAAACGTTTGCTGGTAATATATAATTAATGATAGGAAAAAATATTGAAATAATCCATGAAAAGATGGAAATTTTTAAAATTTTTAAACGAAAGAATAATAAAATATCAAGTTTCCAATCAACATTAGAGGATGTTCTCCATTTTTCAATGAACTATCTTACTCTTTCAAATAAACTTTGTTTGGTTTCTTCGATTAATGTCCATTATGATAAAACAAACTATTCGATTGATTATAGTTAATGTATCATTTGAAAAGATAAATAGAATTTATTTAAAAAAGTGGTAATCTCAAAGGACATGACTTTTTGAACTTTGACTTTCAAACAAGTAAACAATTTACAAAGCAATATTTTTTGTAAAAGGATACTCATATTGAATGATTTTGTTTTTATTTTAAAAAAAAGTTTAAATGCATTGACTAATATCAGTATAGGGTTGTGAAGATTGTTGAGTTTAGACTGATATCATGAATGGATCAATGTTAGACCACCATTGTAAACATTGAAGCACTGAATAGCCGTTTTGTCCTAGTATGGGACTCCTCAGCAGTGCGCTTCCACGACCGCTCACTTGGGACCCTAGCCTAGGGTCTTCAGCCTTGCGCGCGAACACTTGACTTCTAGAGTAATGAACAGGCATCCAACGGTGTTAATGTCTAACTTCAACCAATCCATGATATTGTTCAACTATTCACAATTGTCTTCATTGAGTAACTGCCACACAACGGATACGGTTGAACTCCATTAGTCAAGGCTGTTCAGCGCTTTCAGGTTCCCGATGGTGCTCTAGATTGACCATTGTTTACATAATATGATAAACGCTAATGATTTTCATAAAGACACTTTAATTAAATACTTATAAAACAAATATTAAAAATCCACATCAGATTAAATAAATTTTGAATTGTATTTTTTATTTAGTGAGATGAATACTTTTGGTAAAAAAGGAGTTGAGTCCTGTTTCTTCAAAAATAAACAAAAGAATAATCTGTATTGTGTCTCACTTTAAAATGTGCTTACATGAATCCTCTTTTTTATCACTCATTTCAAATAGTGCATCTTAAAATCATTAGGATTTAAGTCGGCTTCACGATCAAAGGAGCAATAAACTTATTGCTTTTCTAACATTACAGAAAACTTATATTAGTAAGTAGTGAGTGACTGTGTTAAACATAACTTTTCTGGATCAGAAACATGCTAATGTTATCTGTATTTGAAATAAGACCTTAGTTACTTTATTCCTCAGTTGTAAATTCATATGATCCTGTTCTAGAATAAATGATTTTAAATGGTTTGAGCTGAATATTTACAGACCATACTCATATAATTTGCGATCGTGTTGTACCGAACATTCAGCACTGTTTCGAGGGTAAAGAACTAGGTTTTATACATAACAAGTAGGTTGGTTTGGTGGAACGCATTGATGAAAACGAGTTCGATTATGTTTCCTTAATATTTTTTAATTAATCCTGACTCTAAACTTCATTGCTCTTATAAATCAAAAGTAAAAACAAGTTAACTTTGCTAATATTTAGAGCCAGGTCGCTATTACGTTTTATTTGATAGAAAGTGATAGAAATTCAATTGTTAAAAATAACGTAAGCTTTACATCATCAGGTTGAAATATCATTTTTCCTTAGAGTAATTTGAGTCTTAAGATTGAAGAATGTATTTGTAAAATCTCAGCGAGTGAATTTGAAGTAAATCCAACGTTTTACCTAAATACTATGAAATTATTCAATCAAACTTAGACGAAAGTTCTTTTTTTATAATCTAAGTCTTGTTTAGGTATTCAAAATCGAATAACCTTTTTTTTCACTTGAAATAAAATGATATTCATTTTTGGCTGGAGCTGATGTGGTGTTATGATATAAATCAGTTATCACACGATAACAGAATATATATTCTGATGCGTAGAAGCATTTCATTTTTGGTTACAAAATCATTGTATTATGAATCAGTTAGCTTTCTTTTTTTGAAAAATATGAGTAACTTTGGAGAACCCTTTATTTTTGTTAGTTCTATTAATCATGTATTTTTCCATGATTTAAAAATGAAATTTTTTTAAAAATTTAAAACAATTAATTCTTTTTTATAAATTTCCATAGAACAATTAAAATGATCAGATCAATTCTATTTTTTTTTAAATTACCAAACGGAAATAGGAATTAAGGTAAAAAAATTTATTCGGATTTTTCCTTTAAACTCCTTCAATGTTCATTCAGATGAATATTATTCTCAGAATAAATAATAAAATTTAAATTTGAGTAAATTCATTTTTATTATTAAAAAACAATTACATAATTCTTGTACATTTAAATTTTCAGTGTTTATTCGAAAGTAAATGTTTACCTTTAAAATGATTTTTAGTTTTAAGGTAAGACATTTTTTAAGAAATTAAGTAACTTAATTTTATATGGTTGATATCATGAGTCAATTGAAGCTAGACCACCATGGAAATGTGGAGGCACTGGACGGCCGTTTCGTCCTGTTGTGGGACTCCTCAGTTTAATGTTGAATATATATATAAATATATATATATATATATTTCTATGTAATACGATTCATAGAAAGCTGAACTACTTTAAACTATCATTAGCCTGTTAATGAAGGCAGATATTTATTTTATGCTTTAAATTGTTTATTTTCCATTTCCTTGAAATGAATGTTTACCCCCCCGTTCCAGCCATAGGAACATGGTGAAGCCTAGTAGGCCCTTCTGGAGAAGAATGCTACATTGAAGCTACATCAAGTTCGATGTTGTTTGTTTGTATCTTCCCAGGTGGTTATCAGGACTCAGTAGCTGAGTGGATAACGTGATGGTCTTTGAAGCGAAAGGTACTGGGTTCGAGTGCTAGAGTGGACCTCAACTCTGAGATGTAGGTACATCCAGCTAACGAGTTTTAAATGGAACGAAACGCGCGTCTCGGATTCCACTGCTACCACTATCCATCTTTGCCTATAGTCCAGTTTACTTGAAAAACTCATTTGTATAAAAAGCCGTCGAATATCTCTAATGAAAATATAAATATGCACCATTCCATATTAATAAGAGCCTCTGTATATGAAATATTTAGTCAGGTTGATAAGCCATTACTTTCTGTTTTAAATAGTTCAAATATTCAAAATGATAAACAGATATGAATAATGGTAAAAGGAAAAATGTATTATATATAATAAATAGTCATTTTAATGAGTTTTAATTATTGAATAGGTTTATTACATAATTTTAAACTTCATGACTAACATGACGACCATATAAAATTCTCAATCATCCATAGTTAAAATAAATTTAAAATTTACAGTATTCAATTATGAGTGAATAGTTTTCAACTTAATTATATTTTATAGTAACTGAGCATAAATTCTCATGGGGGATATAAAAAAATGACAGTCACATATGGCACTACAATAATTTGGTTATGCTCTCAATGTCAATTGTAATTTCAACTTATCCATTGACTTGTTATAATACACTTATACTTACTCAATGCTGATCTATAACAATAATAAAATCATCATTCACTTTTTAGTTATTTTCGTTATTTCATTTAAATACCGTAATAACACTGAGAGAAAAAACTAAAAAAGAGCAACATTATAGACGTGTTACATAGTCTGGAGTTTTATACCATAGAGTGTGATTAAAGATGGTTTATTGTTACAGACGTTATAAAATATATATAAATTTCATGGGGACAAAACCCTATTTATAATTTAGTTAAATGGGTATGAATCCTCCAGTTGCTGCTATTAAGGACTACAATTGATCAATCTCATTTGACTGAAATGGATAGTAGCTAGTAGTGAAATCCTGGACATGATTTTCGTCAAACTCTGCTTAGAAATGTTTGTGACTGATGGCAATGTAGGAGAGACCCACTCAAGATAAGCATACCTCAAAGTGACTGACTAATTCCAGTCTCTGACACCAAAAATGGGTAGATTTCAACCCTTACACGTAAATCAAATTCATCCTGTTGTACAAGCCTGTTGATTCCTGAAATCGGTAGCTAACTGGATAACAGGTTGGCGTTTGAATCAAAAGTTTCCGGATTCTCCTGTAGAAGCAAATATCAACACTAGGATTAAGACAAATCATTCTGAAGGGTCCCTAATGGAACGAAACACACAATCTGGATTCCACTGCTAGCTAATACCAAACTATTCCTTAAAGCAGACTTATTTACTTTCAGTAGCTATGGAAAATAAAATCAATACACATGATATCAACAAGGAATTCGACTACCTCAGCATACTTCTTTTCTCGTAGATTTTGACAGGTTGCTGGAAACATGTTCACGTAGAGACGAAATCTATTATAACTTTAGCAGTTACCATTATATATGTTCAATATAAATATTCAATAACAAACAATACTATTACATCTATGCCATCGGTATCCTTGGAATAATACTAAATATTTAGGGATGAGTATGCAAATACAGAAAGAGATTTACTTTTGGTGCTTCATTAGGATGAAGTTATGAGTTCAAAATAATTAAACGTTACACGTACAAAGATTAGAAATTTTCTAGTTTGATATACATGTATATTTAACGTGTAATTATTTCCTTGTAACGTGTTTAAACGGTACGAATAATTATAACATAGTTTAAAAACATGATAGTTGACTCATATAGGATTTATTTAGTTTAATCAACTAAGTTGAACTAACAGACAGAAACATTCAGTAAACTAATTCACCAAAGTACACCTCATTCAGGTGCTTTGTGTTAAATTCTGTACTTTCATAATGATATGTTCATTATTCGGGTTGGTTGTTGGTTGACTGCATAAGTTCAATAAGAAATAACAAGATGAATAAATAAAAACACCAAATGTAACTTTTCAAAAGACGAAACGAGTTTGGATTTGAATTATTCACTAATGTATACAATTGATAACTGTTTTGTACATGCAAAAGAACTGTTATTCTATTAGCAATCTAATGGCTAACAAATATGAAAGAAAATGTAAATGATTTCAAAGAGCCAGGTATAAAAACTGATAATAGTCCATTTACACTGCTCTCAGTCACGCTTTGGATGTTAGGTATAGTGATGTTAATCAGCTTTCTAGAACAAGGTGGTTGGATTGGAGTTCAAAATAGTTACTCAATGGTTACATGTTGGGTCGTTTAACCACTATGCAACTCAATCCACTGAACGGTAATGTATCTTCAAATAAAAGGGTAAATTAATGTCATATATTACTTTTTATTGCCATGAACATATCGATATTTGTTTTCTTGGTAATATGATCATTTCGGTGATTATCACACCGATCAAACATTGTTACATCTCATAATAATGACATTTATTTTGAATTTTCGCTCACAAAATGGTGAGAGTCACGGATAAAACGTTTTAAGAACTCTTGGCAAGTCCAAAATTATAAATATTATTATGTACTTGTAAATTTTATGGATTGTGCGTTACATGTTTGAATACTAAAGGACGGAAAGATAGTCAAAAAAAATAGTTGTCATTTCGTTTTGGTATTCTCTGTAGATACTAATTACATGTTTTGTGCCATAATTAAAATGCATTTAATCCATAAACTTTAAATAAAGTCAAAGAGCAATCAGCTTAAAGATTGTAGTTCAATTTCTATACTACCCACTTATAAGCTTAGTATCTGAAAATATA
Source organism: Schistosoma mansoni (assembly GCF_000237925.1). NCBI lineage: Eukaryota > Metazoa > Platyhelminthes > Trematoda > Strigeidida > Schistosomatidae > Schistosoma > Schistosoma mansoni. The sequence continues at coordinate 55,837 of NW_017386083.1, read as the reverse complement.
TTTTGATTAGCTGATAAGACTTCAACGTTGTAACCCAACGTTTTCGGAGGATGAGTTGTAAATGAGCGTATGATCCAAAAAACTTAAAGAATAAGAAGAGCTTCATCATTCTTCCTCTGTAACGAGTAGTTTAAACTATTATCAGTTTGGCTTTATGCTTTAGGATAAGATGTATCTCACATAAAACTTTTAATTAGTTTATCATCTCTTACAATGTAGTATTTGGTGAAAACAGTTAAATTTATCGTGTCGGAAGCTGTTCACTTTAAATGAGGTGACTGATACTGGGCTCAAAATCTGAAAGATTTTTATACTTCTTATCACTCGAGAAGAAACAAAACTTTTTTACCATGAACTTTTGAGTACGGAACACAAACTTATTGCTAAACAGTAGATTTAGAAGTTAATTTTTAGGTTCTCAGGTATCAAAAACTAGAATATATACAATAAGAAAATGGAATCTATTCTAGTATTTTAAATCCCAATTAATTGTAAGATCCCTGATATATCTCCGATAATCTTCTAGTAAAGTTCTACGTTTCCTATATTTTCTATCATAATATGTACTTTCTAAAGAACCTAAACAAATTTTCATCCTATGAAGATATCAAACTAATGAATAAACCTAATCTTCTGTCTTTTTTACATATTCTAATATTTCACTTAATACTGTCTAGACATTAAATAGGAATAATATATTTGTAAAATCTCCTTGAAAAAGCTTGGACCAGATTTCCAGGAGAAACGTTGGATTTACTACAAATTCATTCGCTGGGATTTTACAAATATATATTATTCCTATTTAATGTCTTACATCAACTCGGCGCTCAAATGCTGTGAAACTATTCGCTCTAATTTAGATGAAAGTTCTGTTTAGTTTTTATTTATTTTTGTATCAAATTATTGTATTCAACATTGCTTATATTACTGAATATCTTTAGTAGTCTTGTAAAATAGTAAAATTTATATGAATCATAATTATATATAAAGTTAATAATGTGAATAAGATACAATAATAAATTTACAACAATATAGGAATGTATGAAATGACAAACATGAAAATCCTATTTAAAAAAAACTATTATCAGAAGGGGTTTTGTGGAGATTTCAGTACTTTCATAGTTGAAATCATGAGTCACTTGTAGGTAGATCACCATGGAAAACCTGGAAGCACTGGACGGCCGCTTCATCCTATTGTGGGACTCCTCAGCAGTGCGCATCCACGGATCCCGCCTCGCGAGATTCAAACCCAGGAGTTAGACATTAACACCATCGGATGCCGGCTCAGTGGTCTAGTGGTTAGGCGCTCGCGCGCGAGACTGGTAGGTCCTGGGTTCGTGGGTGCGCACTGATGAAGAGTCCCACAATGGGACGAAACGGCTGTTCAGTGCTTCCACGTTTTCTATGGTGGTCTAGCTTCAACTGACTCATGATCTGAACTATGAAAAAAACTATTAGTTGTTTTTTAATGTTTAATTTATTCTATATTAGAACTTACTGAATAATAAGTCAATTATTTTTATTTCGAATACTTATAATATTTTTGTATTCTATTAACTAATATGATTACTCATTATTGAAATTAACACTGAATATAGACAACAACAAAAAAAATACGGAAAAATTTTTTTTCCCTTATTTAATTGTGATAAACAAACAAACTTTATATTTATTTGTATTCATGCATATATCATACACACATTTATCATTTATAACAACTTCTTCCTTGTTTACTGCATTCATCCATCACTTTTCTTAAAATGTTTTTCGACATAGTTTCTGTTGTTGTTGCTGTTTCTTGTTTTGTTTTTAATCCCTGATGAGAAATAAAGTCAGCTTTATTTACTAAAGTTAGCAAATAATTAAGTAGTTAAATAGAAGAACAGCATGTCATTTTTCTTTCTTTTTTTTTTTGCTTTTTGTAAAATAGATGTAGTAATATTGTGGTTAGTTGAACATAACTCCGCCTGTAGCTCTTCTATAGTTTACTGGTGGTCTCAAGCCCGGGTAAAGAAGGAAGGTTGGGCATGGGGTTAGCCAACCCATCCAGTAGAAAAACTAACCCGCTAAGAAAACGCTAACCAGAAAAAAAAATAAGTAGTTGAACTTGGAAAATCTATTTAGTTCTACTGGGAGTCTTAGTTCGTTTTAAGAACTTTATATCAAATGTAGTTTTGGTTAATTCGTAAACGATTGTATAGTTTTTCATATGTGTTTTTAAAATTATTCGGAATAAAGTGAGAGCAACAATATTTGGAGAATTCTTACAATAAATTTATACATTCAATTGACGTTGAAAAAAACATGGTTTGTGTAATATTTAAAATTTCCCCGATCAAACAGTGTTGAACTGTGTAAATTACATTAAGGTGGTAAATATGAACTTGAAGTTCAATATAGGACTGGTTGTTGTCATTGTACAAGAGCACGATATCCCAAAAACATCTTACATGAAAGCATAGATCATATATGATTATAAAGAATCGTTATTTAAATGTGGTAGAATGAAACAGATACATAAATCATGTTACTGATTCTAATGTCATTGATGACATCCCTTTGAGATGAATAGCTGGAATCAAAATAATCTCATCATCAATACATCTCACAAGATACTTTAAAACGAAACATTTGTAGGACAATTTGTACTTGTATTGGTTATTAGAGTCTTCGCATTGATGTTTGAGACTGCGATTGATCAGTCTCTTGTTGGAATGTGTGCATCCTATGCGGATTGCCTCGATATTGTTTTATACCACAAGCATTATAAGGAGAGATGACTGTGACTGGTAGTGGAACCCAGAACGCACGTTTTTTCCTATTTGGCACTCATTAGCTGGATGCACTTGCATTCTAGAGTTGATGTTCACTACAGACTTGTAAAAGCTATAAATCATAAATCACAATAACTTATGCTGTTACTTATATAAGAACTCTCGTCTAAATTAGAGCAAGTAGTTTCACAGTATTTGAGCGTCGAGTTAATGTAAGACATTAAGTAGGAATAATATATATTTGTAAAATCTCAGCGAACGAATTTGTATTAAATCCAACGTTTCTCCTGGAAATCTGGTCCAAGCTTTTTCAAGGAGTTAATTCCTTGTCTTATTTCTTATGCTGTTACTGTTCCGTGCTCTCTGTTTCTAACCCTATTTGCAAAATTAGTTCCTACGTAGTGAATTAAATTTAATTTGACTTTCTAGCTAGGAAAATTTTTTAATTTGAAATCTGTACAGAATTCATTATGTTGAGTAGATTGAAACATATTTCATCTAAAACCGGCTAACAAGCTATTTTCTCGGTAATTTTCTTTTTGTTTGAAACTATTCCAAAAGCGATGAAGTTTATTGTCATACTGATCCTTACCTTTTCTTAAATATTTGATTGTCGTGAGTAGTCTTTTGTTGAAATTTAGTACAATTTCATATGCCACCTTATCCAACATTGGTTTTCTGCTCCATTTACCATGAAATATTGAAACTAGTAAATTGATAATCTTGAGATAAAATATCGTTTACGAATGGTTCTTTCAGAGTTACTTGCTAAAGTAATTGATTGAAAAACAAGAAATTCTTTAGTAAGAATACTTTTTCTGCTTCATCAATGTAGAAGACTATAGGTAACAACGTTTTGAATGAAATCTGCTCAATGTATTGGTAAAATATATGATTTGGTTTGCTAAAACGCGATATTTCGTTGAACCAAATGTGATTTATTTTTCTCCAGTCTAGAGTACAGAAGAAAATGTTGTTGGTGTTAAATTATTAGTCCCTTACTGCGTGGATCTTTCCACTATGAATATAAATTGTAAGGTTTTGTAAACTAGACAAATAAATATTACATATTCTCATGTATGCACAAACTTCATATCCAAATTACAAAGACATTTAGGCATTACAGCTTAATCCATACCTCAGGTTGATCCAAAACTAAAAAAACTTGAAAAACTAAATAAATTTTATTTTCGTCAATAGTACAAGAAATGAATAATGGGTTAACAACTATATATGATACCTACTAAGAAGATAATATCTTTAATGTATTGAATTGTGAAACTGAGCTGATGATTACTTTTAAATCGATTTGCAGTAAATTCAAGCACCACTGTATCAGTATGAGGTTGTTGAGATTGTCGTGTTTGAATCCTGTGTGCGAGATCGTGGATGCGCACTGCTGTAGAGTCCCATACTAGGATGAAACGGTCATCCAGTGCTTCCAGGTTTTCAACAGTGTTCTTACATTAGTCGATTCATTATCTCAATGGAGAAATCACTGTATTTATTTATGTAAACGCAAAGGAAAATTTACAGGCTGTAGTTTTTAAATGAAACTGAGTATCAGTATATATATTACCTTACCATTATATAAAGGTCAACAGAGCTGATGGTGCAATTTGAAGCGGTCCAAATAAATATATAGAATTTAATGAGTTTTGAATGCAATTGGAATGAACATATACATTGATTTAATAAGTCAGTAATAGAGTTGGCGTCGTTACGTCACACGGTTTTACATATTACCATATATGTACCTTCCTGAACATTCTTTCTAATAAGCAAAGATGGACAGTGGCCAGTAGTGGAATCCACGACGCGCGTTTCGTCCCACTTGGGACTCGTCAGATGGATGTACCTACATCTCAGAGTTGATGTTCATTCTGGGACTTGAACCCAGTACCTTTTGGTTCAAACGCCATCGCGTTATCCACTCAGCTACTGAGTCCTGATAGCCACTTGCTTGTGCAATACTAAGTGAATTTATTCTTTCTAATATTTTCATGTAAATAAACGAGTGTAAATTTATCTGAATAACTTTACGAGGAATCTTTTTTGACATGCTACTGAAAGAGATACATTTTGAAAACACAAAAATTAAGAAGAAGAATAATATTTCCGGGCAAGAAGTGAATGATAGAAATTTTTTTTATTTGCTGACAACTTATGTATCATAAATGTATCCTGATAATATTGCAACTTCAAATTTATTTATATACATATATGTACAACGGTATAAAGAAATATTCCATTACTCATTTTTAGGTATACTTTTCGTCTCATTTAGTATTCAGTATATAGTCGTTTGACATTATAAGAAAATCATTTAAGTTGAAATATCTGCACTCTACAGCGGTACAGCCAGATGAATTACACAATTAAGTTGTTATATCCCCAGATTTACTTAATTTATTTGCAAGCGTAACGAGATTTACTGATGTGTGCTAATGAGTGAACTTTATTGAGGATTCCGTACGTTGAGTGAAACAGCTGTCCTATGAATTCTTCTAGTGTTTGGTGTATCTCTAGCTGTGTCTAATCGGTTTCAGATGAAAGTTTCGGAAATATCAAAAGGTTTATTCGATATTTCTACTAACAGGAACTCCAAATAACTAGTGTCATTTTAAATTCCCCTTTCAATATTCAATCATTTTGTATTTACAGAGAAAGATGTTGCTATTCTATCAAGTCAGATATTCAAACATGTGTTTTTCGAATTTAATCGTTTTGTTTAAATAGGGTAATGCAAATATTTACTTGATAAATAACAGTAGGAATATTTTCGACAACTCATGTATTTATACACTTTTGTTTATCCTCATATGCGTCTACCTGTATGATTGGATAAATATATGGATGCATTCAATGACATCACGTTGAATCTTCATTGTATATGAGTTTTATGTTAGAATGGAAAATGGAAAATTAAATAAGTAAAAATAAGTTTTGTAAAATTAAAATTCTCAATATTTGCAGTTTACATTCAAATTAAAACTTCACTAGTTTGTAACTCAATGGTCGTCATTCTTTGATCATACATTCATATAGTGGTCTCATAAGTATATACTTTGAAAAGCCCTATAACCATTCAGTCTAAATGCAGCTTATTGATTATTATGCACTATGACTATCGATTTTAATTTTTTTCCAAAATTTCGGCTTTTACATACTTTATCAAAGTAAATCTTTCTTCTTTATACCTTACCGTTTACCTTTTTATTTCTTAATCCACTGTTGTATTCCATCTCTGTTTAGATTTGTAGAGTTCATGTTATCACTGCTTCATTTTTCATAGAAATTATAACGGTAATACTTTGCTTGAATACATAGGTTCAATCCTATTATGTTTATCTTTGTTCGTCGTATTTTCACAGTTTCAATTACAGGATCACTTACATTATCCTTGATTCAACTAAGTTTGGTACTGAGTAAAAAATATAAAAAATTCATGAATCGATATACTTCTAGCTAAAAAGTTATAATTAATAAATAAATTTCCACATATCAGGCGGCATAAACAAATTTATGTTTAAATGGTTTGTTATTGTAGTGGATGCTCTTTGAATATTCATGAAATAACACAACTATTTGTCTAGGCATTCAGTTTTCATAAGGTGCAACACATTTCAATTCACACTAACTAAAAGGTTTATGGTTAGTGAGTAAAAGAATGATAACAAACTACCTGACTAGTTTCAGTATAAAACTATAGTGAGATTGAGTATTTAAACAAGAATCTCTTCTTCACTGAACTCATCTACAATGTCTATGACTTTTTCCTTTGTAGTGCAAGCCACCTAAGCAGATATGGTTCTGTATTTGTTTACAAATCACAGTTATTATTGTATAGTTCAAGTATTTGATTTATTCATCCAGAGTTATAATGTAAATACAAATAGCTAATCTAAAATGAATGATTGATTATTTATTTTTATTTCATAGTCCTGTACCAATATTGGTTGAAGAAAAAAAGAATCGACAATCTAACTTGAGAAAAAAGAAACTCTACAATTATATTTTCAAACGAAGCATAGTTTTTTAAAAGTTTTCGGATTCATTTATGCGTATTTTTTAAATATATTACTATCTTTTTTATGGTTAAATAGTTTCAGAGAAACACATGTTCCTTCTATCTTAAATACAAATCAAAGATACGTTAGAAGAATGAATTTTTTGACAATAACACTATATTGATTTGTTTTTAAACAAAATATATAACCTAGAGGGTAGATAAATTTAAAATTAATCCAGATTTTGAGGTCCATGCAAATAGCTTTGAGAGATCATTTGAGAGATAAGAATATTAGTTATACACTTTTAAATACCTTAGGAGACGAATGCGAAATTCTGTATGACAATGACAATCTTCTCAGGTACATCATAGTATCGAAAAAGGTTGTATAGGACCCTTCTATTGACTCTGTCAAATGCTTTCTCATAGTCAAGGAAGTTGATGCATAGTAATGAGTTCCATTCAATTTATTGTTCAACAGTGGTTCTTACTCAACCTATCCTTACGAGGTTCAGCCTATTGATTTCAAATTTAGGTATCTACTGAATCATTCATTCGGTTCGATAACACTCGGTTGAAGACTTTTGCTAATGTTGATAGTAGTGTGATGCCTCTGTAGTCCTCACAGTGCCAGTGTCCAGTGAGTTTTAATTATTCTTAGCATCGTCACGTTGCATCTATTCATTTCTGAAGCCGATTCCGCAGAACCTGGGCTTCCAGTGAAGTGTCATAATTCCTCTATACGAAGATCCTTTATTAAATAGTTCATCTAAATAGTTCGAATGGTTTCCTCTGGTTAGCGTTCTTTTGGCAAGATTGTCTTCTGCAGGATGGGGTTGCTAACCGCACGCTTCATTATCCTTTATTCAGGCTTGGAAGTGGCAGAAATTTTAGAAGTTTTGCGGTTGGGGTTATCTTTAGGAGAACTTGATAGATAAATCCCAGATTATTTTTTAACATAGTTGGACGATAACATATTTCACGCGCATTTAATTGCTACTTGTATATTAAGTAAACATTATTATTCATGTCGATACGGCACCGAGGGGGCTTGCATTTATAAGGATTTAATGTCCATTTACCAGTGAAACGAAGATATTGTTATTTATGACTCAATCTTTGAGAATATCTTTGGCTTAATAATAATTTTTTTGCCTATGAAAAATCATATTCTTGATATTCTGAGAAAAGTAGCTTGACCAAAGTTTATAGTTAACGAAACAACACTTGGAAATTTAGCGATGGAAAAAGTCTCTAACTTAAAATATAACTTGAAAAGTTGATGGTAAAGAGCAATCGAAATAGAGATATTAACAACCTCAGTTTTTTATTAGTCAGTAATCATAATTATTAATCATTAGCCATTTTAAAGAAAAAGAAGTATTTGGTGAAATGCAAAGTCTAGGTATTTAGGGTGAATGTTTGAATTGTTACTATGTGGGAGATGTATGTACTGTAGTCAGTCATTGTTTCAGTAAATGATTTGTGAATTACAATTACATTAGTTTTATAAATCTTAACGTAAAATCAATGAGTAGACAGACTAACATAAATGAAATGCAACATATATAATAATAACAAAATGATAACTTAAAAACAGTTATTCTAAACTTTTGGGTTCGTATTAATACAACCTGTTGACAACTCGAAGATCACAGCTCCCAACAAACGTTAATCGATGCATATAAATGCTTTCAATATAGACCAATCAATTATATTTTACAAGTTCAGTGAAAATACTCTTTTATATACTAAATCATTTTACAACTACTGCTAATACTTTGATTTAAAAGGAGTTAAATGAAAACTATAACTATATCTAACTGGAACACTTTGAATTAATTTATATGGAACATTTTCTGTGAACATGACTATTGGTAGAAATAGATTTTAAGACAGTTGTTACAATGCGTAGTTCAACAATAAGTACATTCAAGCACTTATTACAAAGCACAGAACACCAGAAGTTTTGATTACTTAAAACTGAGTAATACACAGAATATATGAATGTAAACAAATTCAGACGCATTAGTTACAGCCTAGTGACATTTATTGAAAGTTAATGATCCACTTGCTCATAACGGCGAAGTGCATAATTCTTCTTAAAGGTTAAAGTTATATCAATTAATAGGAAAGCAGAATAGATGTACAAGTTAGTTGAATCATGAGTAATTATACAAATAATGTAACTTACTCAGCTACCAATAAAGCCAGAACCAAAACCCTCACGTTCTAGTACTCAAATCACTTAGATTATAAAGAGTCACTTGAATCAATTGCTAGGAATTTAATATGGGAACTAAGAATTAGATTATAACAAATAAATTGGGGGGACTCTATTTAAATAATTATAATATATAACTTGTGAATATATAAATTTTAAACAATCCACCGATAATAAATATATTAAGTTGCTATTCTTAGATAATAGACTACAATATACACATTCACATACTCACCAGTTCATTCGTTATCTCCTTATACAATAACCATTTTATTCCACTTATATTAAGTCCCTAAATTTAGCTTCTTCCAAATTATGTGAATCAAAGTGGAAGATATATCAAGGCACTAAATGTATAGTTTAATATATACATCTAATAAAATTATGATGTAAGTTAAGCGTATTGTTTAGAAAAAGAAACATAAAAATCATTATTCGAGTTAAATTCTTAGTTACTTCTTTACAAATACAAGAATCATAGTGAAATCAAATTAAAGTATTGAGGAGTCTTTGTAGCAATATAAATTTAAAAAATCGTTCAAGTAGAAATTTAATTGTTTTTCTTTTCTTTTAAACTTGATTGGTTATGCATGTGCAATTTAAGTGTTCAGTTGCATGGAAAATATTGCCTTTTCATATTGAATACAGATAGGGCTTGAACAATAAAGTAACAAAGCTTGGATGAGATTGCCAGGCGAAGTAAGAACTATTTTTTAAGAAAACAAACATTCCTGATGGATAAATATTCGTCTATGTTTAAAGGTGAAATCAGTAGTAGTAGGAATACTATATTTTTCATTCAAATTTGAACTTAAAAACGGATACAAAACACGTGGCTAACGGGTAAGATGAGCAAGATCAATTCACATGAAAATATCCCAATTAAGCAGTATTTCATACACATAGATCACTTTATTATCCTAAAGTGAGACTGTTTGAAGACTGATTTGTACAAATGTTGTATAGCCAAATACGAGGTATTAAATTGAACTTGGACATACCATATTTGGGCATATTTGGAATTTTGTAAGTTGATGTAAACGGTACCCTAAAAATCATTCTCATATAAACAATGTTGCCTCTTATTATAAAGCATTTGCGATAAACTATGATGAGACACCCTTTAGTACACTTTATTATGTCTTAATGTCTTAAATGATTAATATGGACAATTAATAGCTTATGTACTCACTGATCCTGAAATTACGTTATTATACAATGGTCTAATAACCTAGCTTGAAATGTGTCAAAAAGACGTGAATTAAATATGTCTTAGCATTATGAGGTTGGTTAATCGCTGAATTAAAACAACCAAACATATATATATATATATATATATATATATATAATTAGGCAATAATATTGAACCTACACACAAGGGAAACTACTGTACTGAAGTCGTCTTTTTGTGATAATTAAGTAGCGTATACTTTCAGTTTTCTTATAATAGGAGTAAAAAACATTCAAGCAAACAGTTTTGTGAATTCTTGACTAAATTCTTCGAAACTGAACATAATATAATGTTTTGAGCGTCCTTTGTCTCACTGACAGTAATATGGAAAAAAGTGGTAACAAGGCATTTGGAAATTGATACTATGAGAAAGAATTATACATGAATCAAGAATTCAACGTTGACCAACAGAATTTGATCTAGAGTTGCTAGTACGATCTCTTCTCACCAAAACTCTAGAATACATGTAAGCTAAACAAAACCAATTTTCTGTATTTCTGATATCATGTATCATAATATAAAAAAGGAGTGAATAACAGTTTTATACCTGAAAAAAAACGTTCCATAATCTTTTTCGTATATTTCATTCACATTTACTAGAATTTAATTATCAGAAGGGGTTTTTGTGGAGGTTTAGTATTTCCATAGTTTAAAGCGTGAGCCAACTGAAGCTAGACCACCAGGGAAAACCCGAAAGCACTGGACGTCCGTTTCGTCCTATTGTGTGATTCCTCAGCAGCGCGCATCGGTTAAGTGCTCTGGTGAGAGACTGGTAGGTCCTTAGCTCGAGTCTCGCGGGGTGAGGTCGTGGATGCACGCTGCTGAGGAGTCCCACAATAGGACGAAACGGCCGTCCAGTGCTCCCAGGTTTTCGCTGGTGGTCTAGCTTCAATTGACTCACGCTTTCAACTATAATTTAATTGTTCGAAACTTTTCGAAGTAGAAAATATTCCAACTATCTGTGAGATAAATTCTTATCTCTGGGTAAAAATAAAAATGCTCATCTTTGACTTTTACTGAATTTTCTTTTCTTTTTAGTTCTTGTCTATCATCATCAAGTGATTGTTCTTAGCTCGTTGACCCATTACTTTTGATGTTTTTGGAAAGCGTTTCACCAAATTTTCTATAAATCATTATGTTTTAATAAACTTTATCATTTCTCTTGAACACTTTGAAATTCATTGTTTGTCTGTTGTTTTTTTATTTTATGTGAATTCTTTTGTTATGTATTTCATGAAATATTTTTGTAATACTTAACCAATCTATTACCATTTACACTTCTTGGTTCTGTTGATCCAAATAAATTTAATTATGTAACACGTACGTAATCAATACATGAGGTTATTTGAATGACTGCTTTGTTTTTGCAATATTCATGACTTAATCACCACAAATGATAAGAAATCTTTATCCCTTGAACTTTAGAATCAAAGTTTTATCAACCGCGTCACGTTCATGAATAGTGTTAATGATTTCCATGCGGTTAAAATGATCAAATATACATGAAAAAATATTTCAGATTTAAGAGCTGGTTACCTACTGATTAATTGTAACCAACTTTAATTCCTTGCATCATAAAACTTTGTTTCTAGTAACATAAAAAATAAAGATAGAACATTAAGAGAAATATTTAGTCAGTTCAAGAGAATTATCCCACGTTTAGGAGTCATTTAATTGAACTAGACAATAACAAATGATCAGGGTTATTCTCACAAGTTGTCAACATAAAACGTTATGTCAGTTTAAAAAGATAAATTAAAGTTCTCATTGATGATTAGTAATATTTTCTCAAAACTAAATCAAATATATTGAGTTTCATTCCCATCATTCAATTTACTTCTAGATTATGAGATTTGCAATGTAGGGTAAGACAAAATATAGCAATGATGATATTTTGGCATCATAATATAGTGAAAAATTTATGTAGCCTTGTATGTTGAGCATGAGATAAAGTCGTTTAAGGTTATTTGGTGGATAACATTCTAGGTGATTTTCTGTCAGTATTTATTTTAAACTGTCAAAAAAACCTATATCAGGGGATCTCTTAATGATATAAATATATCTGTTATTATTCACACTCAAATACCATGATGTTCAATGTCCAGTATTTTCTGAAAATTTCTATACTGATACAGAAATTTCGATCTTAATTGAGCAAACTAAATCTCATTCAACAGAATGATTGAAAACTCATTCTTTTTTCATCAATTCAAAGACAAAAAGTGTGCACATGTTCATAATAAACTACATGAAGGATAAATAAAATAATCCGGAAAGAGTTTCTCTGTTGTTTTAATCAGTTTTACGCACTGAATTGATATTTAAATTGTATTACATATTTCATTTCCTATTAGTCATTATAATATTTCCGTTCTATTCTTTGTGTTTTAATTTTCTATTCTTTTTCATTGCCAAATTCAAGAATCTAAATTCAGCTTCATGTTAAGTATAACTTAAAGTTTAACAAGAACAATCTATCCTTGAGGAAATTGAAAAAGAAAGATATACATGAACAGTTATAATTAGATAATTGAACAATGATGGTCATGTTATTACCAACTTCAAGTGTACGGAAGTACTGAAACACAGGTGAATAGTATAATGTAATAAATGTTATCATAAGGTGAAAAAAATTCATAAGTTGATTGGCAAGAGAAGAAATCAAAGCGAAAACAGTTATTTCTCTATTTTAATAAGAAAATAAAAAAAACTAAGGCAAATAACGAAAAAAGGATATAAGTACATGACTTAAATATAAGATAAATAGTATATAAGATAAATTAAAATACTCATATCTGTTTTATCTTTTATGATGGATCAAGTGGCTATCAGGACTCAGTAGCTGAGTGGATAACGCGATGGTGTTTGAACCAAAAGGTACTGGGTTCAAGTCCCAGAATGAACATCAACTCTGAGGTGTAGGTACATCCATCTGACGAGTCCCAAGTGGGACGAAACGCGCGTCATGGATTCCACTACTGGCCACTGTCCATCTTTGCTTATAATGATCAAAATATTTTTTTAACAGAATTACATTAAAAGAGAAAAGTGAGTAAAATTAAAAGTGTTTTTTTAAGATATGAAACTATTTTCATTTGAAGCATAATTTACTGATGATCAAAGAAAGAAAATAACAAGTACGTAAATCATTGTATCATAAATAGATTAACATTTTAAGTAGATGTTTACATTTCTATATGATACAGGTAATGAATAGATTAAAGATTTATATCATTTATTATGGTAAGAGTTCAAAAGTAATAAATTGTATTCTTCATACAGAATCATTGAAGTAAATTTTTGAATATTTCTATTTTCTACATGCATGTATGACAAAATTTTTTTGTTAAAAAAAGATACTTATTTCTTTTATAAAACATGAACATAACAAGCAGACTGCTTACTTATAAGTTACTCGTCATTCTCACTATAGAAGATACACAAATATTTATATACGAATGTTGTATATATGCATCATTAAAATCTAAATAAATTGATAAGGAAAACAACAGTTTACTGATTCCAAGAAGTTTTTCAGCAACGAATAAATTTTTTTTATATTCCAGTTGTAAGAGTTTAAGTCTTCCTGTTCTTAATGATACGAATTACAATTTGTTCATCTCTTTTTTTTGCTTATTTGCATCTTGAATGGATACAATCAATAATGTTTAAATCAGTGTCCTTGAAAAGTTTTTATGAAATAGGTTTTCAGCATTTTATTTAAATAGACTACACAAACTGTTGATATTTTTTCGGAAAATTTAAAAATTTCTGCAACAGTGCAAAAATTATACTTACTAGAAAGTAGTAATAAGTAAAGATTTACATTCTAATAAATGATATAAGAAATTTATTTACTTACAGAATACAAAGTACAGTTTTGTATCCATTTGTAAATAAAACCATCAATTTATCACTTATTCAGTAGAATTATTATTTCTATATAGACTAAGTTTCAGGGAATCATACTAAGTAGATGTATATTATATCAGATACATAACTGAACAAGCTACAGTTTAAACTGTTAATAACTGTTAATAGTTTATCAAGGCGTGATCGTGGATGCTCGCTGCTGAAAAGTCTCACAATAGGACGAAAAGGCCGTCCAGTGCTTCCAGGTTTTCCATGGTGGTCTAACTTCAGTTAACTCATGATTTCAACTATAAAATTAATAAAAGTTTAAATAAGTTGAGTCAGGTACTTAAGATGGATAGTTAACCATGCGCTTACTCACCTGCCTATGTATTGATTTGCATATGAAAAGTTGTCAAAATTACTATAGACAATGTAATCAGTTGAAATAATAAAAGGCCGTTTCATCATCTGAATGTTCTGTTTTCATCCTTCAATTATTGTTCGAAATAATTCCGTAAATCTCACCAAAAAAGTTAAAAGTTGTTCTGATTTTAACCAGTTATCGATTTGGATAGGGGTCATCTTACTTTATACCAATAGGCTACAGTTTGTTCTACTTACTGCGGCGCAGATCATCAGACTGTATCCTTTATCCCATACACAAACAATACAGCAGGCAAATAGTAAATAAATATTTATTTTTGATCCCAATTAGTAGAAAATTTTATGCAGCAAGTAGTTAAGTCAGTGATGTTTATAGGAGTCTTAATTTATCTTAGTACCATTGCTTCTGTGATTTCATGATCTCCTTCCTCTTGAAATATATTTTTTCAGCCTATGTAATAAACACAGATTCTTGAATGTTTCTAGGAAAAAAATATTTGTGTATACAAATAATTTGATGCTTAGATAGAATGAAGATTTATAATTTATAAGAGAAACGTAGAAAAACAAAAGTTTAGGAAACTGGACCACTCTTGAAAAGCAAAGTTGATATTACATAGAAGAATTTTTGATGCAGTTACATGGATCAATTCAGACAAAATACAGATACAAATTTTGCTCATTCCATGATATGTTGAACATACCTCGAAATTCTTTTTAGTAATCTCTCAAAGAAGAAACACATGAGGAACTTTGAGGTGGTAGTCAAAAGAAAACCAATTTATAGTTTCCACTCATTTTCATTAGTTCGATTGGACGTTTACGTATCATGTTTTCGCCACATATACATATTTCCTCACTCCAGAATTCCAGTATAATGTGCGAACCACAAAATATATTATACATAAAATTACTTTTATATGAAATGTACTAAATAGCTAAGAAAATTATAGGTCTTATTAAACATACCACAGGTTATGCACTGAAACCTAAATATGTAAAACTGTATGAGGGATATAAATATCATCTGAATGAAAAATATATTATGCATTTTAATAGCTCTTATCAGGATTATTATTCCGTGGGCAGCTATAGAGTCAACAATATAACATTTTCAATTAAGCGGTAGCCTTAAAAAACGTGACATGTTTTTCCTGTTATGAATTCTCAAGTAAATGTACTCAGTCTTTATATTGCCTCTTTTGAGTACAACTGTGAATAACTAATCTTTTTGGCTATTAACATTCTTTTAAAAGTAATATGGAGAATCAAAGAAGTTAACGAAAAAACAAAGATAAGAAAATGTTAACGGAATTCATTGAAAATATTAATTGTGAAAGAATAACGTGATAACGAAACTTGAAATAGGAACTTGACTTTCATCTATATTTTAAAGGTAATTCAAATTTCAAGAAAGTAATCATTAACATTTAAACTAATGTACTGTAATATCGCTACCAAGAAAACATTCATTTTAATTAGCTTAGATGTTCAATTAACTATCAGATGTCTTTGTAGTTGACAAAGAATAATTTTATGAAACATAGTATATAAATTCACTTGCTATTGTTTGTTTTAATTATCCCATCGATGTTTAGGTCTGCAACTGGTCAGTCTCTTATTTGCCATATGTGCATACTGTGCGTATTGCTTCGATATGACCTTAATTCACAAGCATTTTAAGCAAAGATGGATAAAGTCTAGCAGTGGAATCCAGGACACACTTTACGTCCTATTTGAGACTCATCATTTTGATGTCTACTTCCAATTCTTGACGTAGTGTGTTCTTTGTTCGTTCTCCTTTTCATTTCCCTCTAGGATTTCACTTTAGCGCATGCTTCGTGATGCAGTCTGGTGATTTCCGTAATGTATTTCCTATCCACTTCCATCTTTTCCTGATTTCCTCTCCACATGGAAGCTGGTTTGTTCTTTCTCACTGTTGCTGATGGCATCCGGTAAATGGACATTCAGTAACTTGTATAGACTAGTGGTTATAAATACTTGTACTTATTTGGCAATGGTTGTGACAGTTCTCAAAGTTTCAGCTCCGTATAATAGACTTAACTGTCTTGACGTTCGTATTGAAGATTCTCACTTTGATATTGGTTGACAGTTGTTTCGAGTTCCGTATATTCTTCAGCTGTAGGAATGCGGTCGTTGCTTCGCCAACCCTTGCCTTTACATCTGCATCAGGTCCTCCTTGTTCATCAATGATGCTACCCAGATACGTGAAAATTTCCACCTCTTCCAGAGTTTCTCCATCAAGTGTGATTGGGTTGTTTGGTGTTCTCTGTGTTGTACTTGAGGATCCTGCTTTTTTTCCTTTGTATGTTGAGGTATACTGCTACACTGCTTGGCTTCACCTTCATTTATTGATGTGTATGGAATAAAAAGGCTAGGTCATCTACGAAGTTCGAATCGTCTAGTTGCACGCAAGCTATCCATTGTGTTCCATACTTCCTCTCATTTGTAGACGTCTTCATAATCCAGTCAACCACCAAAAGAAAGAGAAAGGGTGAGAGTAGGCAGCTTTGTCTGATACCACTCAGCTACTATATTAGCAAGTGATTTCGTCAATTTACTTCCTTTACTCATGTGGAAAATCATGTACATCAAAAAAAAATAGTTGATTTAGCTAAATTATTAGAGAGGATCAATAAGTAAATGTCTTTAGTTAAACTTTTTTCCCAGGTAAAAGCAATCTATGTGAGTCACTGAAACGATATGAAGTTCAGAAAATCTAGAAATAAACACTTTTAGGCTGTCGAAAGTTTAAGTATATTTCAGTAGTAACATTTATTGTGCGAATATTTAATTTATATTTTCATTAACACTGATAATATACTTTTTACTGATGGTTAATTAATTATTCAAATCGTTATTTGTGCTAAATATTTTTAAACCCTTGAACGAGTTAGCTTGTATGTAGCTCAATAGAAAGCAATGAAATACATCTTATTCATCGTATTTACAAATATTGTCTGTTCGTATGTTAGGTTAATAATTTTTAGTAAATAATTTACTATCAGCAACGTTTTGTTTTAAAATAATTTAGATGTTATGTGTTCTTTCCATGAAATTAGGTTTAATACAAATGCTACTGAATAATTTTCATTCAAAAAAGCCAAGTAAAACGAAGTTCAAAAGGGGTTTTGTGGAGATTCCAGTATTTTTCATAGTTGAAATCATGATTCGATTGAAGCTAGATCACTATGGAAAACCTAAAAGCACTGGATGGCCATTTCATCCTATTGTGTGACTCCTCAGCAGTGAGCATCCACGATCCCGCCTCGCGAGATTTCAATCCAAGACCTGTCAGTCTCGCGCGCGAACGCCTAACCAGTAGACCACTGAGCTGGTCGGCATCCAACTGTGTTAATGTCTAACTTCAGCCAATCCACGAAGCAGCCGTCCAGTGCTTCCATGTTTTCCAAGGTGGTCTAGCTTCAATTGACTCATGATTTCAACTAGAAAAGGAAATTGTTTAATATTCTGAAGTAACACCAAATGTGTCTTTATACTATGACTGAAGAATAATACATATTTGTATCTAGATATGCGGTAGATCTTATGAGTCTGCAAGGTATGTGAATGAGTGAATACAACTCTTAAAAGAAAATCATCACCATATCGTTTTTATAAAAAGTTGATAACAATTAACAGTACAACTGACTAGTTGATAAATAATTTTATTAGCAAAGAGACAGAAATTATTCAATGCAAAATTTTGCATGATTACAAATCATTTGGGACATAAATGATTTTAAGACGATGGAGAAGATTGGCGATTATATCATCGGTACTATGTATTTAATGGACCTTAGAGTAATTTTCTACTTGTAATGGATCCTTTTTAGTCATCTAGTACATGAACACTGATGTTACAAAAATGAATCTACTGTTCAGACGATGAATACCAGCATATATCATGAAGATCTAAAATTAAGGTGGAACCTATTTATACAGTTGTAACCACATTGTATTTATAGCAATCAAATAGCAGATCAACCTATTGAATGTAGAATCAATAAAGGATTGACATCGATTTATTTCGTCTCGCGTTAATGTATTCATAATAGTGATAATAGTAATAGCGATAATAATAATAATTCCGATAAGATTCAGTAATAGACATTAACAACTGACAAATCTTTATAATGAAAGTACGGGTCGCTTGATTCTTACATTATAGCAACTCTCCTACAATCAGTTTCGACTATGGTTAAAGTTGGTTAAGTCCTTTTATCAGCTTACTTAACAGACAATGTTATTTGGACGGTAAAAATTTGCATATTTCTTTGTACTATTGTGATCACATTACACACTCTAGCTAAAATGTTGATAGCCTAAATATTGATTGATGGATCATTCACTCCCCCATGTATATATGCACTCGAACCCTATTATTGGCCTTTGCTTTGCCTAGCTGCGTCTCATTCGATTTGACCATGAATTTGCCTTTGAATTTGCTTGCAAATGCACATTCGCCTGTGCTTCAAATTCGCTTGTTGAGCTTGTGGCCTTGTAATCTGTGCTATCCGCTAGTAAATTGTAGTTACCGCTTCTCACTGCCTTATGATATACAACACCGTTGAGATTTATATAATGACGGTTACAAAAGTGATTGATTAACGAAGCGAAGCCATTACAACATAGCTACTATAACTAAGCTGTACTAGTCTTTAAACATGGATATCTAGTCAGTAATATTTTAATACGTCTCACAAAAAATCATGCCAAAGCCTAGAATACAAAATATTAGTCTCATATTTTTTTAAACTAAACTCATAGGTCCTACTTAGTGATTTTGAACTTAAAATTCATGTAAATATTCATTTGATAATCTTTCTTTAAAGCATATAATTCGGGATTTTCGTAGAATAATTTGTTTGGGAATTTACGATAATCAGAAATGGTTTTGTGAAGATTTCAGTATTTTCATAGTTGAAATCATGAGTCAATTGAAGCTAGACCATCAAGGAAAACCTGGAAGCACAGGACGCCGTATCGTCCTATTGTGGGACTCCTCAGTAGTGCGCATCCACGATCCCGCCTCGCGAGATTCCAATCCAGAACCTACCAGTCTCGCACCAGAGCACTTAACCGATAGACCACTGAGGTTAGACCACTGATTTTAGACATTGACACCTTTGGATGCCGGCTCAGTGGTCAAGTAGTTAAGTGCTCTGGCGCGAGACTGATAGGTTCTGGGTTCGAATCTTGCAAGGCGGGATCGTGGATGCGAACTGCTGAGGAGTCCCACAATAGGACGAAACGACCATCCAATGCTTTCGGGTTTTCCATAGTGGTCTAGCTTCAATTTACGATAAAGCAAATGGCCACGGAAGCTTGGGTTTATAACTTCAAATAATATACAAATATAAAATTTTAACCATCACTTAGTTCATATTCATTAGTAGAAATACCAAAAAATTATTTTTCTTATGTTGTTTTATTTTACACTCAACTCATATTTATAAGTGTCTTCCTAATTTATTAAATAGTTAATTAGGAAACAATCAGTTGAATAGAATATGGTAATATATTAATCATCTTTCTTTAAATAAAATTAATACAAATGGTTAGTAGAGACTTATTCGATATATTTAAGAAAAAACACCCACTTCTCTTTTATTCTAGACACACCTACATATAATTTAAAGCTTTGTTTCATGAATTGATAATGCATTATGCTAAGTACAGTTAACATTGAATAATCTTTTTAGGTCGTCAATCTGTTCTCTCTCTCCATATATACATATATAAATGTTTCATGCTGGGCAATTGTATAATTATTCACATAGATTACTACTGAAGCAGTCATGCTCTAACCATTTTTGTATGGTAGACATTTATCTAATTATCGAATTCACTAACAAGCATACAACATTGTTACTCAAATAGATTTCATCTTCTTCAAAAAACATTAGCATACAAACATCCATTCACAGCTCCCTAATATCCATAGATGAGAATATTCCTTGATAGATAAAAAGCAATTAGGAGAGATAATAAATATGAACAACATTCTAATATTTTTTCGATGATAAATGAATAAACATGATACATAATTACTCTTGATTAGAATATTCATTAGAGGTTGAATTTATATTTTTAATTTTTTTTCTCTCTTTTTTTTCTCAATGACAATGTTTTTTCTTTATTAAATTGTTTTCTCTTTTTTTATTCATTTTTCTACGATAATCTAATAAAAATTTTTATTCATTTGCAAAATAGAAATGTCTTTTATTGTTTCAATTTATCCGGATATTTTAGTATACTGTTATGTTGTTAGGATGGATTAAAGTGCCAAATCGTCCATAGAGGACAACTCATTGACTCATTCAAGGTAAAGACCGGTGTTAGGCAAGGTTGCTTACTCTCACCCTTTCTTCTGGTGATCGACTGGAACATGAAGACGTCAACATCTGAAGTGAAGCATGGGATACAGTGGGCAGCTAGGATGCAGCTGGACAGTCTAGACTTCGCAGATGATCTGACTCTTCTATCACACACGCAACAACAAATACAGTAGAAAACGACCAGTGTAACAGAAGCCTCAGCAGCAGTAGGTCTCAATATAAACAAAGGGAAAAGCAAGACTCTCCTATACAACAAAGCATACACCAATCGAATCAAACTTGAAGGAGAAGCTTTGGAGGATGTAAAATCCTTTACATATCTGGGAAGCATCATTGATGAAAACGGTGGATCTGATGCAGATGTGAAGGCAAGGATCGGCAAAGCAAGAGTAGCATATCTACAACTGAAGAACATATGGAACTCAAAACAATTGGCAACCAACACCAAGATCAGAATTTTCAATGCAAATGTCAAGACAGTTCTTCTGTATGGGGCGGAAACCTGGACAACTACGAAATCCATCATCCATATGATACAGGTGCTTATTGACGGTTGTCTACGCAAGATACTTCGGATCCGTTGGCCAGACACTATCAGCAACAAGTTACTGTGGGAGACACCAAACTAGATCCCAGCGGAGGAAGAAATCAGGAAGAAGCGCTGGAAGTGGATAGGACAGACATTGAGGAAAGCAGCTAACTGCTCCACAAGACTAGCTCTCACATGGAATCTTGACAGCCGAAGGAGAGGGGGAAGACCAAAGAACACATTACGCCGAGAAACGGAGATTGACATGAGAAGAATGAATAAAAATTGGATAGAACTAGAAGGGCAGGTCCAGGACAGAGTGGGTTGGAGAAATCTGGTCGGCGGCCTATGCTCCATTGGGAGTAACAAGTGTAAGTAAGTAAGTTATCTTGTTATAAATTCACTGATACAAATAGATGTTATGGTGAATAGATGTAGAGTTAATCCTGTCAAAATGAACAGTGACATTTATCTACTGATGAAGTTTAATGTGGATAGAGGTACATTGGTTAGTCACTAACATTCACATGATATACTCCAAAATTTAATAATCATTATGAACATGTGAAATGTTGTGAGTGTACATTTGAGAAGTGTCAAGTCAGGTAGAAACAGCTGTCCAGTGCTATTAAGCTTATTAAGTTTCGTTGGATAATGTAAGTTTTTACCAAAAGTTATTCTACAGTAGTATAAGACCTACAAAATATCATTTTTGTAAGTAATTAAAATATTTAGTAAAATCAATGTTAGAACTAAGTGATTGTTTTTTTCTTTTTGGATATTTTTTATAGACTGGTAATAATTGCCGTCAATGGTTAATAAGCGCTACTTTACAGTACCCTTTTAAACTCCATCCACAAGCCTAAATATCTGATCAATTTCCATTCAATACTAATTCCCATAAAGTAGCTTACCAACTTGGTATATAGGGGTAACCATATTTACAAAATGTTATTTCTAAGGATCATCATGTTTCTGGATGTTTATAAAATAGACAAACTAAAAAATACTTCATGCGAAAATTCTTTTAATCTAGACGAAATTCTTTTATTCAAGCATTTTTGATTTAAACTTTATACTGTCATGTAATTTTAAGGCAAATATTCTTGCACAAACTTTACATTGACAGATTAAGGGTTTATTAAAGATGACGGAAAACGATGTAGGTACTTGCTTCTACTGAGTAAAATCTTAGAAGCACACACCAAGTTTCGACTGAGCAGTCAACCATAGGACATTCAAGATTCTCGAAGAACGCAAAATGCTTGAACTTCTGATTGACCTGTTGTAAAGGTTTAAAATGGAACACTCTCATAGTGTTGTGGATTTTTATTATTGAGGAGTCTCATACTAGTAGATTAGGTAGGTTAGCAGTAATTTTCTCAGACTTAACACTTTCTATCTAACATTTATCCTGAAAATTTTCACTATTTTTCTGTCTAGTTAGTGACAAGATATAGAAATTTCACCTTACTCTTTAATCTGTTTTAATTTCATTGTTGCTACAGTAAACACTTTAAATAGGGTAGAAACGTTTATTTATGATTGTGATTTTTAATAAACTGTAAAATGGAAATATGAGTTCTAGTCAGCTAATAATTTTGACATAAAGTATCATCTATAGCAAGGATATGGTAAACTGGTGCAAGCTTGAACAAATGAAATTAAAAAAATTTATCAATCTTTCTAACAGGATATATCCCGTACTTTGATAATATATGACTGAAAGTAAGATCATTCGAAAATTCTGAAAGATCATCAGAAACGTGGATCTGGTTCCTAAATTTTTTTTCTTATTTATGTACACAGTTAATTATACGTCCAAATGAGTAAATACTTATTATATTCACATACTAACCTGTAAAATAAAACACTGATATTGTAACACAATCATATATCGTCTTCAGATTAATTCATTCACAATTATAATAAGAATTAAGAAATTTATTGAAGTGAATTTTCAATTTCATTCTTAATTGTTTACTTAATTCCATAATGTTAATCATTCAGTAAGTAAACAGTTAAAAGATGCGAAAACAACAAAAACAAAGTCGACAACAACAACAGCTACAGCGATGACAACATAAATACATATAAATGTGTTACCTGGTCACAATTCTTACTCTAGCTTATGAGCTTTGTAAATACATATATACATATCGTTCGTTTGTTCATAGATCGGCTTATTTTTTTAAGTTAATTTCCTTGTTTATCTAATTTTTTTGTTTGTAGAAGAGTATTTCATTTTTTCCCCTTGCTTACTAAATGAACAATAATGATAAATAATGTAAATACGTACTTAATAAATGAGTGTGTAAACTATTCAAATTATGTTTTCTACTTCCTCATTGTGGCTTCCAAAAAAAATAAATAAATAAACAAACAAACAAGAAAGGAAGTGAAAATATTTGTAGAATAAATCAAATCAACCCAATCCAGTAAATTAATGCAATTCTGAAATCAAAACAAAACAAACAAGCAACTCATCTAGAAATGTGAATTTTTTTTTTTAAAAAAATGTATCAAAATAATAAAATGAGTTATTGAAGTATAGTTAACCTATGCTTCAATGCACATGCATGTGTTTGCTTGTCATATTTTATCAAATATGAATTGTAATTACTTATTTAAATCACTTACACTATCAATAATGTTTGTTTATAAAAACAGTGTTTCTTTCATTCACTTGGTATTTTTCGTTTGTATTTCCCCATTGCAGGTACATCTAGCTGAAGAGTCCCAAATAAGACGAAACGCGCATCCTGGATTCCACCACTGGTCACTATCCATCTTTGGTCATATTGTAGTGAACAAGAACACGAGTGAGGACAATCGGATGTATTTTAGCATAACATTACAGAATATCTTATTCAAATATGAGAACTATATAGTGAACAGTTAATTTGCAAAATAACGATCAGTTGTCTCAATTTGATTGTTTATTCTGCAAATATCCATCCATAGTCTCTGATTATAATTGTTCATGCATTTTCGTACCAATTGCGTGCCTTTCCCGTTCTTTCTTCATCGATCTTCTACTGAAATACATTCAATCCCCAACCATCACCATATACTACTTATGTGGATATCAGTAACCCACACCACAATATTGTTTCTTTCAATGTGTAATATGGCTTTCTATATTTTCAAATAATAAACTATTGTTTATTAAACAATTTCACCACTACAGCTTCATAAACAACAAAGATGTGACCAACATTATTAGGTAGGAAAATTAAAGATTGCCATAAATTACCCAAGATAACCTGAGAAATTCATACCGTATATTTTATTGCAATCTATGGTTTATCAACTGTAGTTACTATCCAATTGAAATTTGATTTACGAACGAATATCAATTTATAATACATTTCATATGATTGAACATAAATTCTTTTAATCCCAGATTACAGTTAGACATTCAATAAGCAAGCTTAGTCTCTACAGTCTTCACAAATTCTTTCGATGTAAAATTATTTTGAAATGAGAATTTGTTAACATAAAAGAATACGGTCATCAATTTTTTTATCAATACTATTCATAGCAAATATTTGACGAAATGATTACTTCACAAACACATTTTCTTATGTTACATCAAAGATTGGTAGTGAACATACCAGTAAAGATTACATGCAGAAATATTCATGTCTACTCAATAATTTTTATCGTCAGAACGAGGATTTGTCAAGATCGTGGTTTTTTCCGACAGTTGAATTCGTGAGTTTAAGCTAAAATGCCAGTAAAGACCTGGAAGCACTGGATAACCGTTTCATTCCAATATTGGGCTCCTCAGTAGCGTGCATCCTCGACAGTGTACAAGGGGCTCAGATCCCAAACATTTGGTCTCATGCGCGAACGCTTAACCTGCAGACCACTGAGCTGCTATCCACCAGCGTTGTTATTATATAGAAAAATAATACTGGACTTGCTTTACTGCAGTTATATCACAAATGGATATTTTTCTATTTTACAAAATCGATGATTTAGTTTTGGTTCAGAAAATAACTGTCATTGCATTTCATTCAAGATTTCCACTTACATACTATCGAACATGAATGCTTTCATGATAATTTTTTTAAAGAATCCTGTCTACCTACTAGCCCAAAATAAATTTGATTATATTCTAGCTTTTACAATTTCAAAGATTGATTAATTGAAAATGCTCTTAATCCAAACAATCTTTTTCTTAACTGTTTATAGTAAGTCGATTCAAACCGTGTCATAATCGATCTGATGTAGAGAAACTGAACTCTTTTTCCAAAAGCAGTCAAAAATTACAGAGAAAACAATAAACCATATGATGATATATTGTAGGTTTCAAGCAGAGGTTGTATATACTTTAAATATGAACATCTACTATTAACTTCTCATTGAATTACGAAAATTTATTTGTTCATATTTATGTATCAGAAGATGGTTTGTTGTGGAGATTGTAGTAATCTAATAGTTGAGTTCATGAGTAAATTAAAGCTAGACCACCATGGAAAACTTGGAAGCATTGGACAGCCGTTTCAATCTAGTATGAAAATCCTCAGCGAGATAAAGTTTTTTTAAAAAACTCAATTTGAAAGTTGACTTGTTCTAAGGTTAAAATTCTAAATTTTAAAGAATAATAAACGAGCTTACCAGAAACATGTGGTTCATGGGCAAAAATATACATGTCGAATGTGCTTATTAAATGTAATCAAAAATGAACAGAACTAGAATTTTCTATTTACTTAACATAATTTTCAATTAAATCCACTCGATGCAACGACTACTGAGTTTTAATAACTTCTTGTTTCCCAGCTTTGGCTTGATATTATTTCATTGACCATAGCATTTCTTTTAATTAAAAACAACATTGTCAAAACTTTCTGTAATAATTTAATTGAAGCAATAAATAAATAAAAAAGCTGATAAAATTCATTTAATAGTGTCATTTTGCGAAATTTCAGATTTATATTTACCATTTACTGACAGCGGATTTAGAATCTTTAATTACCGACTCGTACTCTTATCTTAATTTTGAGATTACAATGAGAAAACATGACCTCTAGGGCTAAATAAACCAGAAATAATATATATGTAGACAAATAGTAATAGTGGGTGAAGAGTGAGCTTCACTAACAGTTCACTGAAGTGACAAAAGAAGAACACTATTCCATACCTGACAGTTTTTCTTACAACAATCTGAAATTTCCGTCATATATTTCAGCAATCTGAAGTCGCGAATTTAGCATTTGTTACCAATTAACTGATAGCAAGGTCATGTAAATGCCGAAAAGTTGGTAAGCCACGGGACAGCTGCTTGTAGCATTGTCGTTTTTCACTGGTTCTTCCAAAAGGTGTTTTTGGAGTGAACTTTTGTTATTTCAGCTGATCTAAACAAATTGTTGGACGTAACATACACTTAATCATAGAATAATTGATTGAGTTCACTTCCGAAATGTTTGCACAACAATATCGAGTACGTCCAGTCGTAGAAAACCATTTTAAAACCTTGGAAAATGTTTAGGCTGTCAAACATGGATATTTACAAAATTAATGAGCTATACAAAGTGAGACGAAACTGAAAACAAATTACAGAATTAGAAAATTTAATTTACATTTTGTGGCTCATTCATAAAAATTCCCTTTTTAAAAGATGGATCATCATATTTATTACTGACTAGATTGATTACTTAAGATCATTTTGAAAAAATAGTCCGTATATCTCTCAAATTAATATTCATAGAGCATTATGAACGCTAAAGCATTGTAGTGTGGTCTACTTATATCCATATAAGTAGTATATGACGACGATCAGACATAGAATGTATTTTGGCAGAAGACCGATAAGGAAAGAACTGAAATAAAGCGCTATTGGTAGGCAAATGCATGAACAATGGAATTAGAGAAGTTGGACTGATATTTACAGAAGGAACACGAAGATTGAGACAATTGGTTGTTATTTTGCAAATTAATTGTTTGCTGTATGGTTATCAGAATTTAGGGAGATAATCTGTAATTTGTGCCTAAATATATTCGATTGTCGCCAACTAGTGTTCTGTTCACAACAGCATCATCCATGAGATAAAGAAATGATATAATTAATTAAAGTTTTAAGTTATCCGTGTACTGTTCATAAAATGTGACGAATATCAAAAGGTTTATTTTACCTAAAAAATATAGGAAATGAGTTTACAGTTTTTATTGTTATTGTTTTGTAGAAATCAATTCGATGAGGTTTTTTTCAAGTAGATCACAAGGAAACCTCTTCAAACTAATGAATTTTTTTGTATGTGAAAACCACTTATGTGAATGGTACTTCTGTATGTGTATTGACTTAATTAATTGACGAAAAACGTAAATGAATAAATTATATTTCTTTATTGTTTTTTGTCCTTTGAAGCAATATTTCTTGATCACTATTGTTTTCGTCTTGAATAAAATAAATGTTTCGTTGTACTACTATTAATTTAATTCAGTAGAATTCAATACATTACAATCAATTTATTCTGAAATAAAACTTGACTGATAACTCTTATAAAATCAGTATTTATGTATAATGAAGTTGAAGACGGACAATGAACATGTCTTTTGTTTATTTGTTACACTTGATCAAGTAGTCTTTAACAAAAAAGGGTGAATTTCTGAAACTATCTTCTTGATGAAGAATGATTAAAATTTCAGAGAAATACTTTTCATTTGCAATGTTAATTAGACAAAATTTAAGGTCTAGTGTGTTGGTTTCTAAGGCGATATATTTGACTGTATGGAAAACAAAAACAAAATTATCTACTTGTGTAAAATATGACTTGAAATTAACGTACACCGCGTAACCTAACGAATAGATATTTAAACATTTTAGGTAGTTAATTCTTTGCCCTCTACAAATATTATCAACTTAGTCTTTAGAAATTTCTATTTGGTGTTTCAATAAAGTCATCTACACAAGTTTAAAAAGTATTAGAAGTCGATGTTTATCTTCATTGGAATACGTTGATCATTAAAATCATAAAAATCTTCGTAATTCTCAGTTGTCTAAGAATACCCTTAGAAGTGGCACCATGAGTTAATCCTCATTTGTTTCAAAAAAACAAACTGTCATCTTTAAGTCTGAACAGTGGTCGCTGTCGAATAACTAAGTACATATAAGTCAATAAAGCTGTCATTTTAAGCAGTTACAATTGTGGTCAAGATACAAAAACGTGATGATTTAATGAGCAACTGTAGAAAGTTCTTGAAGTAAGGATTTTTTAAAGCGACCCATGAGAATGTAAAATATGCATTCACTTACTCTAAAGATTTGTAAGATTTCTATCGAAAAAATTAAGACTTCTGATTTAAATAACAGAAGTCATCTACATGATTATGTTTCACATAAAAGCAATGATAACCGTTATATTCATAAAATCCCAATTTATATGTAACTACTTAACTAAAATCTTCCTTTAGTCTAATGAAAATAAAAAAAGAAAATGGTTTTAGGAAAATAATTATACGTGCATGACAAATAAAGTTGTCGTTTGTACAGATATATCCTAAGAATCTGTCCTATTGGAATATTTTGGAGAACACCTATCCTCATGCCTAGTTATTCATTTATTCTTTCATTCATCCATTCATAGTAATAAATATCTTAAAAGCAACACAGACATAAACTTCACTATGCAATAACATTAATGTCAATATCAGTTCATTCTATTTATGACAGTTAAATTTGCATTTTGTCCAACCTACAACTAAATTCACATGCCTATCTTTTTACCTGTGTCTGTACTAATAAATATCACATAAACCTACTTTGTATAACATTGGTTATGAATTTCCTAATATACATTTATACTTCTGTTTTGTTTGTGTGTATTCATTTTTCTCTAAAACCATAGTGATATAACACTTCTTCAACATACTCAATGGAAATCTTTTTGTACATCGGTGTATATTATAGACTTCAGGGTATCATTCAGTGGTCATTAACATATTTATCATCATGTAAGCCATATTAACTCTTCTCCACATTAAAACTAATTATAAATTCTCGCCATAGATATTGAATTAGTATAATCCGGTAAGAATTATTTGTATCGGAGTGGTGAGTATTTTACTTGAGATCACATGAAGAATTTATAGGCATCTATTATTGTACATATATATATGTTT
Organism: Schistosoma mansoni; assembly: GCF_000237925.1. Taxonomy (NCBI): domain Eukaryota; kingdom Metazoa; phylum Platyhelminthes; class Trematoda; order Strigeidida; family Schistosomatidae; genus Schistosoma; species Schistosoma mansoni. The sequence continues at coordinate 26,339 of NW_017386083.1, read as the reverse complement.
ACATATATATAAACATATGCTAATAAGATACAAGCGCATCTAATTAGTATTGATAAATATGTATTGAAAATCAGTATCTTTTTAAATAGTCATTTACTACTACTATTACTAATCATAAACTCAAAATATTTACACTTTTCCCACGTAAATACTATAAATAGCTTTGTTTTCAGATAAAAATAATTTCAAATTATATTTCTGTTTTAAATTTTACAGCAAACGACACTTGAAAATTTAATTCATACGTCTAGTTTGTAAACATTCACATAATAGTTAGTTAGAGAATTAGATTCCTCTTGCTTGATTTCCTGCTCCAATAATTTACGGAAATACTTCACATTATTAAAATGGGATACAAAAAGCGAACTATTTACTATGTTAGTTACATTTTCTGTAGATAAAATAAACAAAGTCACACTTCATTTACACACTAAAGTATATGTAAGTAAAGCGATAAATAAACAGTGTATCGTATATCTGATGTTCTTTATAAGTGTAATTAAAACCACAAACACGAAAAATGTGTAAACAGGATGTCCCCACTTCAAGAAGTAACTAAATACAACTATATTCCCTAACTTATTTGGTTACTGAATTAATTTACTAAAGATACATGTGATCTATCGTCGAGTCAAAGTGGTCTTAACAATCAAAATATTCTAGCTGACTATATCATATTAGTTCCAATAATTGCCGATCAGTTCCATGAAGCTACATCAATTGAGTTAACCTGCAAAAGGATCAACAGTGTGCGAGTACAAATCTATGTTTAAAATGTACCGTTTACACGTCCTGATTTTCTTAACCTATATGCTGGAGAAATAATTTTCAATGTAGTCACTGCTTATGTCATACATAGTAAGTAAAAACATACTCATTTAGTTATATGAATACGTCTATTTAGACAAAAGAATGAGATAAAACCCACGTACTACCTTACAATTTTTCATGACTATCCTGAACCCTGTAATTCATAACTACAAATATGAAAAACTGAGAAAAAATTATAAAAGAATTTCGTTGGAGCCAATTCATTGACAATAACATCGAATACATCCAAAAAAAATAGTAGTTTAAAGATGCCCATAGAATATTCAAAAATGAATAATATTTGAGCGAACAATTGTTTTCAATAACTTCATCATCAGGCTCTACAGTTATAAGTCCATAATTATTATGATATTTTACAAAGGCCAAAATGAGGCACATATTAATTAAGTTGACAATGTTATGTGCTAAAAATGGTGAACGTTTGCATCTGTTACGACATACATACTTCAAAATTGTGTTATTTATAAATTAGAAAGGTCATTTAATAAAGGTCAAAATGATTTGCAATAAAGTGTCCAGTCACAATCAGTATAATAGTAATTTAGGAAAAGTGAAAATGCGAAAAAAATTGTGTGAATAAGGTACATAGTAGGAGAATTTCATCTTGTCAATTGAGATAATAATGATAAATAGTAATAATAATAAGATTGGTGTGTGAATATAATATGTAATAAAAGGGGGTGTTATCAAGGTAATTAAGATGAACGAATTGGAAATGATGGATGTGAAGATTAAGATAGAGGTGATCAACTAAAACAAAAGAAAGAAAAAAAGGGGTTTATAATATATAGTTTAGGTATCCGGTGATCCAGTCGTAGGCCAAGGTAAACATAGAGGTTGGATATACCTTTTCTGGATGCATAAGTTTGGTTTCCTGGAGTTGATCCAGATGGCTTCGGCCATGTAAAGTAATCGTAATCTAGTTCTTTGAGGTAGTTTTCGGAACTTGATATAAAACAGAGAAGGCTTCCTCTATTTTGATATGATGTTCACTGTCTACCAAGTGAGAAAGGATGGCACTGTTAATGGATTTAGTGATTCCTTTTCCCAACCATGTTGGTACATGTTCACGAATACGCATGGATAAAGTCGTATTTGAATTAATTATTTCCATAGAGTGTAATTACGAACGAAAAAATATTACAGAATATATAGGAATAATATATTTGTAAAATCTCAGAGAATGAATTTGAATTAAATCCAACGTTTCGCCTGGCAATCTGGTCCAAGCTTTTTCATGGAATTCCTTGAATATCTCAATGTTTTACATCAACTCAGCGCCCAAAGACTGTGAAACTATTCGCTCTAATTTGGATGAAAGTTCTTATAAATTACAGAATAAATAGCAAGTAACTCTAAAACTTAGCAGAAAAATATTAAAAATGGAGAGCAGATGTATAGTATGAATCTTATATCAAAAACTATGACAAACTAGCTGACAAATAATATTTGACTTACCCTACTGTTCTAGAGGATTCCAATTAACCATAAGAATTAATTACTCACTAGAAAATATCTTCAATTAATTAACACACAGTATGGTAATCAATATCAGATTAATGTAGAAGTGATAGAATTTTCTAAACTCGTTACATAATAATTAAACTATAGAACTTAACTGTCATGTATATTTCTACTAGTTTGAGCTTCTTTTAACATCATATAATCTTATGATATTAATCATATTTATAATGACAAAATGATCTAATTATAAAGTCAAATTGAAATTAACTAAACTATTGAAACCTCAGAAATAATAACTGGAATCATCTTTCAAAAAATTTAAAAACAAAATTATGTTTTCCTTCTTATTTTTTTTCTTTATTATTCAGCCAACACATTCTGTTTATTTTATTTCATATAAAATATCATATGAGAAAGAGGCAAAAGTGAAATTAATCATCAATGACAGTAAATTAGAACCAAAACATCATCATCATCATTAATAACAACAGTAACATCAAATTGAATAACGGAAACATTGAACAAGTGAATAAAATTATATATATGGTAAAGAGTTCAGTAGAGACAAGCGAGAAAAAAAATATAGTGAGAGTATCTCATTGTATTATTGTATTCATATATATATTTATGCATGTATGTATGTATGTAAGTTTGCTAGTGGTAGATAGGAAGATGTTTAATTGTTTCTCCCCTTTTTTTCTTCTTCTTCAGGAAATGAAATAAAAGTTATTCTTCTCTTAAGAAAATAAAATTCAGATGGAAATCTCATGTAAGTTTTGTAAACATTGAAATTGTGCGTGTTGTTACAATGGTCATTCTATAGTTTACAATATATAACTGCAGATGAATGCCTTACATTAAATAGTAATTTCAAATAATGTCGTCATTACTGGATGAAAATGTATAAAAATATAAAAAAAAATTAATAATAATAATCTGATGAAGTGGAATATATTTTTATGTACAAATAAGAATTAAGTTTTTATTTGAAATAAGATTACTGTAAACGAGAGATGTAATGATTAAAAGTAAATGATTAGCTAACTACATTACTCAATTACTTACTTACTTAGTTATATATGCTTGTTAACCCTCGTGGATGAGCATAAGCCACCTATCAGCAATCTTCATCGAACTCTGTCCTGGGCGATCCTTTCCAGTTGTGATTCGTCCTTTTGATATGTACTTCCAATTCTTGACGCAGTGGGTTCTTTGGCCTTCCTCTTTTTTGTTTCCTTTCAGGACTCCAACTGTAGCTCTCCTAGGGTTATTGCAAGTTCCATGCTTGGGTAGAAGAGCAGGGTTGGGCATTTGGTCGGCCATACTGTTCCTCAGAAAACAACCTTGCTATCTAGAATAAACAAATTATACCATTTAAACTCTGCCGTCCGAGTTGAAGGAAGAATTATGATGCTTCATGGTGAAAGCCGATATTCTTCGGAAGCCACCAGGCTGATACCCATTCTAACAACCAAAGAAACAATAGATAAGTTGCATTAGCTTTAAACTGATAATATTTTATTTATATATAGATCGAGTTTAAATATTTATGTAGTCCAATTATAAACTCATCATTGATTTGTAACAGTTTGAGAACTTATGAAAATCAGAAGACAACAAAATGCTTTATCACTTTAGTACATATCTTGTTAATATTCAAGACCCCGTCAATGAATAAGTAGGTTGTATGAATAAATAAATACCTGATTTCATCTTTAAATGTTATTTGATTTCAGTTAATGGCTGAATTCATGATTCAATTAAAGCTAGACCATCATGGAAAACCTGGAAGTACTAGATGGTCGTTTCGTTCTAGTATGAAACTCTTCATCAGTGCGCACTAGTGCGTATTAATGAATTTATTCGTATATTCACCTTTCTTAAAAGTTTTATTTAAACATACTGTAAGCAAAAGTTACACGTCTTCAAATTTCGCTATAATGATTGTAAAATTTCCTTCTTCATTTAGCCGAAAGTAAAACTAATTATGTTTTATCAAATGAATGATCTAGTTCACCTGTTATGAAAACATGGAATTAGAAGAAAAAAATAGTTCATTTAAATGAGCTGATCATGTACGAACTTAATCTTCAGTAGTCAGACTTGTACGTCAGTAAATTTGATTCAGGTTAGAGGTCAGTCACCAGTTTCTTTTATATCTTAATCAATCATTTTCAGTCAAAACTACAATGTAAACATTTCTCAGATTCAGTGTTTTGTTTATCTGGTCAATGTTATCCGGCTGATTGATTAAATGTTTCATTTCAGTGGACAGTTCTTTAAAAAAAGGTGATTTTTGCGTATACCTTTTTTGGCAGTTTTACGCCAGATAGGTAACTATGAAATAGCAAAGAGTGAATTTATTTCACAAACTTTGTTGGGTTCACTAGATTAAAAAGACACTGGAAGTCATTCACTTTATTCAAACTAAACTTGTCTATATCACTTTATCCAACATGCCTAGAACTCATCATTCGTGTATCTATTAATAGCTGTGTTGTGTTAGTAAAATGTTGTAAAACTCATCAAATGAATGATAAATGAAGAACTAATACGACGGTTATCATTTTTTCACTGTTCATTAAATTATCCGGAGTATTAATCATATTTCTCCTGTAGAGTTTATAAGAATAAGAAAAATACCTGTCTACTACCTAAATATGGGGAAAGTTGTTCGATTGTTACTCATTCTCTTAAAGGTTTAAAAACGAATTACTTACCTAAGTACATCTGCGTTTCGCTTGTCTTTTATTCGTTCAGTGCTAAAACAATTTTACAGAATCACAGTTTGCTTTTCTGTAAGCTTTTTTATTTTATTGTAATTAGTATAACCAAACCTTTAGCTTAAGCAGCATGAAATAACTTTATTGTTTACCAATAAGTTGTTTTCTCTAAGTAAAATAAATCGCCATTTGTATAAGTTTCAGTAAACGTGTTCATAGCCGTATTAACATTATATGAAGATAGGAATTAAAGAGTTTGAATAGTACTGTTTTGGAGTATCCAGTCAATACTTCATACTACATAATCAATAAAATAAGTGTATTTAATTATCAAATAAACAGATAATATCAATCATTGTAAGCAAAGATGGATAGTGGCTAGCAGTGGAATCAAGTTTGACGCGCGTTTCGTCCTATTCGGGACTCGTCAGCTGGGTGTACCTGCATCTCAGAAATGATGTTCACTCTAAGACTTGAACCCAGTACCTTTCGCTTCAAACGCCATCGCTTTATCCACTCAGATACTGAGTCGTGATAGTCACTTGCTTGTGCAATGGGGTGAAGTTTAAATTTACTTGGTATTACTTGTTTGAATCTTCCCATTGATGAATTAAGGCTATATCGAGGCAATACGCACAGTATGCACACATGGCCAATTAGAGACTGACCAGTTGCAGTCCTAAACATTAATGGGATGATTTGAACAAACAATACTAAATGAAGTTATTATTAATTCTGATTTACGTAATGGACAATTTTTAGTATAATCAATTAATGATACTTCTCATTTTATTGATTTTTATTAGATCATTATTACTTTTATTTGTAGATATCTTTATAAAATTACCATTATACTTTAGAAAGATTTTATCTTCACATTTTATAGAGTAACAACCAAAAGTGAAGGGGACTTCATTTCATTACCTTACTTAATTTGTGATTTTTATGTGTAAACTGACAGCTGAAATATTTTCAATGAATAATAAACATTTTTTTAGTATTCTGTTTCTAGTCATCTTTTCACTCGATATGACTGCTTTTTTTATATATTACCCTCTTCATAAACACGATGGCAAGAATATCTATATGGGAAATAAATACCAGCTGACAAATAAATATACCCAACAGAGTATTCTATTAAAAATAGTTTAGATATTTCATAAGTCTCTTTTTGGAATAATATTCGTTTATTTGAATATGGATGGATGGATGCATGCGTCTTATTATACAAAAGAAAATTATCATATTCATGATATTGTCATTATTTCATTGAATTGAGTTAATTTCATTTTCATTATTTTTCATGTTCTCACTACCATTTGTGTACACATAATTTTTTTTTTAAAAAAAATTGTTTTCTAAACAAAACTAAAAAAATTGAAAAAAATTAACTTGAAAATAAGTAGGTTCAAATTACTGAGTCAATAAACATTTTGTTTTGTTCCGTTTTCAAAGATTTTTGTTTATTTTATCATTTATTAAGTGATTTGTGTAGTAAATAATATTAATGATTAACTCTTAATCCATTAATATCATCTGATGATATTCATATCATATAATAAATTAATTGGACTGATTAGATAGTTTCGCATTTGGAATCTTACCTAAAAGATTTGGTTTTAGTGTTGTATATTACGGTAATATATCAACTCCAATGAAATAATTGGTTAGGTTAGAAAGATATACCAGGTCTTTTATGTTTTATAGCTTTTCACAGACATTCTATTTTCTAATGAAAATACACTTTAAATTGTAGTGCTTTTCATATATTTATACATGACTTTTGTGAATTTCAAGTCGTAATAAGGTCTGTTAACAAATTGGTCCATGTTGCATATAATTGTGGTGAATGCTGATTGACTTATAACCAAGGTCATATCGTTACATTTTCAGTATTTACCGAGCTATTAAAAGTAACTTTATTGACCTTGGAACTTGAGTACCTGAGTCCTGGTCTCCAGGGTCAATGACCTTTTCAAGGATCCAATGAGTTATTCGTAATAGGTGTTAACCAGAATAAAACGTAGTTCCAGGGCTTAACGATAACTGTGTTTCACTCTCCGAAGTAGTTTAGTTCTAATAATAAAAATTCATGGGGTTCCGTTAGTAGCAGAAGTTTGATCAGTGTTTAGAAGTGACTGTTATTTTGTTTGGGCAAATTCCATTTCATCCCTCAGGAAGACTAAATTCCCTTCTTGCTACTAACAGGAATAATGAGAAGATATCAAGTATCACATGACAATGGTGAAAGTTACAAAGGCGGTCATTAATTGTGTATCATCGACAATGATATGTATATCAAATATTCCCAAGTTTTTGTGTTTCTCTTATTTTGTAGATGAAATGTAATATACGTAAGTGAATATGTAAGACAGTGATCAATCGTAGTCCTAAACATCAATGGAAAGATCCAAACAACCAAGACAAAAATCAATTAAATACGTATGTATTGTCACACTTCAAGATTGGAAAACATTTTAGTTAGTTAAATGGACACTTGAAATGTGAACCTTTGGATTATGAGCCTATGGATAAAAGGCTTTATGATTATCAAAAGAAGTTTCAACTTATAATTAATTAGCTATTTTAAGCATTATACACTCACAGTGGTTCACTAGATGATCTTGCTTTATAACAACTAAAACTAATTTCATATTAAACAAACCACTCCATTAATGGAAATAAGTTTTTCTATAGATTATAGACTTTTGTTTTTTTTGTCTATATTGTCGAATTTTGTCAATATTTGATTCAGTGAAGTTTTTTAAAACAATTCGATCTATTTTATACGAATACTCATCAAGATTAGAACGAGTAGCTTGACGAAAATTGGGCGCCGAGTATAAAGAAGTCATTATATGTGAAATAATCTCAGCGGTTGAAATTTATATCATTCCAACGTTGCTTCCAGCAAACTTGTCTGGAGTGATATAAATCTCAATCGCTGAGATTATTTCAAATATAATTTTTACATCTAATGGATTCAATTTATTATTATAGTTTTTCTTTGTTTTACAAAAATAAATGTGAAAGAAGAAAGGGACGTTGAAGAAAAATAATTAAAGAATTTTAAAGTTTATTCAATGTTTATAAACTTGCCTGCGATCACAGTTAATATGTTTCCATTTTTGATCTACTTATTTTTAAAAGACTAATATTTGAACGAAGAATGTTCTTTTTGATAAATCCTCTTCACGTTCTACAATTATATATCCAAATTAATAATCCGAAAAAATGGCCAGGTTAAAGGCAAAGTACATCGTTTACAGTATGTAAATTTAGGATTGTCAAACCAGATAGAATAAAATTGTTAATGTTGATATGACTCATATAGAATGTTAACACTTGAATCTGTTTATATGTTAAGTGAAAACTTAAGATCTGTGATCAGAATAAATATGGGTCAGATTCATTCAC